>NC_050575.1:380995328-381295328 GCF_011100635.1 Trichosurus vulpecula | reverse complement strand
TGCATAAATAAAATGAGGGTCAGAAATGATCTCTAAGGGTCTTTCCAGCACTCATTCTTGAGGTTAACATCTCAGAGTAGGCCATCCCTTCACCAGAAGCTGAAGGAGGGGAGCTCCTTTTAGACATTTCTGTTTGGCACTGTCATCCACGTGTGAGGCGAAAACTTGTACAGGAGCAGAAGTAAAGGTGTGAGCTTCTAGAAGTGGGTTTCAAAACTCCGAACATTCTCCTTTTGGCAGCATGTCAGTTTTTAATCTTGCTGGAATATGAGGTGTTTGGGGGGGATGGTTGGATTTTTTTTCATAATTGATATAATTTTCCTTTTGTTCACTGAGTTCTTTCTTAGCTAAAAATAAAACCATGTCAGATATATTTGTATCCAGGTGTCCTTCCAACACAGTGGGGTTGTGTAATCAATAGAATAGAAGCAGTCTGCTGTATTCCCGAGCCTGCTTGGGGAATCCCTCGCATATGCAGGTCATATAGCACATCGCTGGGGCCTTGAAGTCAGAGCTTGTCTTTTCTATCTTAGTTCTGAATATCAAAGGGCAAAGGAGAGGGAAGGAGGAGCACCATGAGAATGACAGGAAGGGGGCGGTTGCAGCAGGAACTAGCATGGGGCAGCTGGGCCTCTGCCCACACACTGACATCCAGGAGAATGGGAGAGAGAGAAAGTACTCCCCCAAGGGGTACTGCGTTAGCTTCCTGATCGGTCCACCTTCCCACCAACTTTCCGTGCTTCCCAACAGGATCCCTCAACCAGGCACAGGACTGGGCATATTTTACACTCTCAAGACCTGAGTTTGGCCTCAGACATCTTTACCACGTGGGTGACTCAGGACAATTGTTAACCTCACCTTTCCTCATCTGTAAAACGGGGTGGTTAATAGCACTTACCTCACAGGTTTGTGAGGATCAAATGAAATAGCACGGATAAAGTGCTTTGCAAACTTTAAAGCGCTATATGAACTCTGGCTGTTATGATTAGAAAAATATAATTATTAAATACTTATTATTATTAAATATAATTATATAAAATATTAATTACATTACCTCACAGGTTTGTGAGGATCAAATGACATAGCATGGATAAGGTGCTTTGCAAACTTTAAAGCACTCTATGAACTCTAGCTATTATGATTAGGAAAGTATCATTATTAAGGATAGGGCATTGTGACAGAGTAGAAAAAGGGATTGCCTCGGAGCCAGAAAGTCTAGGGTTCAAAGCCTACCTCTTGAACATGTACTGTGTGAATGTGGGTAGGTCTTAATGCCTCCCAGCAATTCTCCAGGACAATACATTACAGCCAAGTTGGTGCCCTGGAGACCCCTGGATCTGCCTCCACCAAGGAGAATTTGAATTCCTTGAGGAGGGAGGCTGTTTTTGTCTCCCCAGCACCTACCATAACGTCAGGCACACAGTAGATACTTAACAAGTATCTTTGAACACATGAAAGAAAGAAGGACTCTAGAAGGAGCTGTCCACATTGCCCAAATCACAGGTCTGGACCATAATAAATAAAGAGGAAGTAAAAGGGCAAGAAATTCCCTTCATCTTTGGGAAGAATGAGAAATGCAGGGGGTGCTGGAAATGAAATGAAGGAGGCCAGTGTTTCTCTTAACACCCAGGACCCCGCTCTGCTATGCAAGGGTCCTAGGTCTAGAGATAGAAGGAATCCCAGAGTAATCAGGTAGTAAGCAGCAGAGCCAAAATTTGAACCCAGGATCTCCAACTCCCTTGCATTATAGTCCTTTGTATTTGTGTCTTATCTGCCTCCTAGATTATATGCTCCATCAGGGCAGGGACAGTGTTTTATCTCAAGTTTCTGTCTCTCTGAGTACCTAGCAGAGGATTTTGCACACAGCAGGTGTTCAATATATTTTCATTGAAGTGGTCGAATAAAGACAAGGAGAGAATCCAAATGTTAAACATGCTAAAAAAAAATAATACCCATGAAGATCATCTCTTCCCACGTTTTCATTTTACAGGTGGGGAAACGGAGGCCCAGGTGGGCATCTTAGTCTTGTAGGATTTGGAACCAGGCACTCAGACTTCAAAGCCAGTCCTCATTCTACTAGACCAGGCTGCCCTCATACTTAAGGATGACATGTTTTGGAGGGGTTTTTATTTATTTTATAAAACAGACAACAAAGCTAAATAAATGCTTGGACAGCTAGGTGGCACCACACTGCATAGAGCACCAGCCCTGGAGTCAGGAGGACCTGAGTTCAAATCCAGCCTCAGACATTAGCTGCGTGACTTAATGCTGTTTGCCTCAGTTTCCTCATCTGTAAAATGAGCTGGAAAAGAAAATGACAATTCAGTCCAGTATCTTTGCCAAGAAAACCCCAAATGGGGTCACAAAAGAGTGGGATATAATTAAAAAATTACTGAATAACAAATGTTAGGAACTTCTTCTTTATATTGAGATGAAGTTTCTCTCACTGTAATTTGTGTAATCGGTCCTATTTCCACCTTCTTGGAGTCACGCATCACAATTCTAACACTTTTCCATATGACAGCCCTTCAAATGCTGGGAGATGTAGCCCTTCAAAATCTCTAGGCTGAACAGCCCTTCTACTAATCTCCCATGACAGTGATCCTAGTTCTCTGTCATCACGGCTACCCTCCCATAGGCACCGTCCCGTTCATCAGGGTCCCTCTTAAGATGTCGTATGCTAACCTAAATAAACCCCAAAAACTAGCTATGGCCTTGTGGTTCTATGATAAGATAAACCTACTCTGAGAGCTGAAAAGGACCTTAACATGTCACCTGATCCAACCTTCCCCTTTCACCAGGTAAATGACCAACCTGGCCAGGTCTGGGAGTTGTTTCTTTTCTTACCCATCTCCATGCAGTTTTTATTTCTTTTATTGGGGGGCGGGGAAGAAATTTACACAGAAAGAATATCAACAGAGAAATAACCCTACAATACTTAGATTCTTTCATTTTCACATACCCTTTGTTGGAAGGGTCCTCTTTATGATTCTATGCTAGAGCAACCCCCACCTAAATAAGGTGGTTCTATACCATGAGCACCTGCCAGGTGGTCATCTAGCCTCTGTTCGAAGACCCTCAATGACAAGGAATTCACCTCTCGAGGCAGTCCTTTCCATTGTTAGAGAGCTCTAATTGTTGACAGGATTCTTCCTGTTTTGGTCCAAAATCTTTGTCCTGAAAAATTCTACCCACCTATCCTCATTCTGCCTTCTGGGACCAAGAAAAGTAGCTCTAATTCCCACTCCACAGGATCAGTGTTTATTTAGAATTATTTTTGTTATTCACTAAAATGACTTGTAACACCCATTAGATTATAACCAACCCCTACTGGAAAATGCCAGAATTTTTAAAAATTTAATTTTTAAGCAGAATCCCATCTGGATATTAGCATAGAACCTTTTATCCAAGTACGAACACCTCGTTCTCATAACAGCACAGCCAAGAAGTGATACTACTTCTGTGTAATCTCAAGATTTTCCAAAGATTAAAGCCATTGAAATATTTAAATACCTACTGTGTGTAAAGCACCAGACTAGGCACTGTTATACAAAAATGAATCATACAACCCCTGTTCTCAAAGAGTGTCTTCCAAATGACAATGTAAGAACTCATGTGGTCCTAGAAGATTATTACCCAGCCTTGGCTCAGGAAAGCTTCCCTCCAGGTCTCAGCAAGTCTAAACCTGAGATAGCAGTTGGAACAAAGCCTAGTCATGCCAGGTTTTCTGGATTAGCCAAGGATGGCTTTTCAGACGCCTCCATATGCTTAGAAGGACGAGAAAACAAGTAACCAAGTTATCTGGAATAACCTACCCAGCTGATAGGATTGGGTTGTGGTAGATTGCCTCTGTGGGGCAGGGAAGAGGAAATGAACCTTCTTTTCCATAGCAAGTCATCCTCATTTGTAAAATGCAGCCATTGGACTAGAAAACAGCAATAGCTAATGTATCTAGTAGTGGCCTGAGGTCTTCCTAACTTCAGCGCTCTAGCTCTGAGCCACCAAGATGGCCCCTGAGGTCTCTCTCAGCCCTCTACCATCATGCAGCTCTCATGACCTATTTATTTTTTTGGAGGGGAGAAGGCAAGGCAATTGGGGTTAAGTGACTTGCCCAAGGTCACACAGCTAGTAAGTGTGTCAAGTGTCTGAGACTGGATTTGAACTCAGGTCCTCCTGACTCCAGGGCCGGTGCTCTACTCACCACACCACCTAGCTGCCCCCATGATCCAATTATAACACCCTATCTTCCCCTTTCATAGAGGTAGCATTCCTTAAAAAGGTGGTACGTGGTCACTGGGTCAGCCTATTCTCACATGAATGGTGCTTGGGATGAAGGGCCTTCTTCATTCCCCTTTGTTCTTTAATCCCAATCGTAAGCACCTTCTCGAATTATTTAAATCAATCCAGAATACATCAATATAGGGTCCAATATATGAAACCTTAAAATGTGATTCTTCCCTTACACCTTTGTGATCCTGGCATTAGAAAAGTCTCTTTCATCTGAATGGCTAACAAAACATTATAAATATTACCCACAGACTGAAGGGTCAATCTAATTCTTTTTTGCTTTTACATATAAATATAAATTCATCAAACTCACATCGACTCATCAACACTCACATGAGTGTCAAGGGATGAAATCAAAATTAGGGTCCCAAAATAAGGAAATCTAGGAGCTGAAAGAGATCTCAGAGGCCATCTAGTCCAGCATCTCTGGTCTCTGATTAAAGAGTGGGGGAAGCCACTACCTCCTTAGGCCCATTGGACAGCTCTGATTGTCAGGGAGATGCGGTATATAATGGTTAAAATGCAGAGCTTGGAGTCGAGAACTGTGTGGGTCACCCAGCTATTAAGTGTCTGAGGCCAGATTTGAACTCGTGAAGATGAGTCTTCCTGACTCCAAGCCCAGCGCTCTGTGCACTACGGCGCCACCTAGAACCCCAATGGAATCTAGGACCCCCCCCAAAAAAATGTAGTGTGAGAGACTTTGCCAAATGCTAAAATCCAGGCATATTATGTCATGCTACAGCAGCAGGACATGTATATTGCTTTAAGTTTTGCAAAGTACTTTACATTTTTATCTCCTGTAAGCACCATGAGGGAAAGCTTACAGGTACTATTACACCTTGTTTTGCCGATGAGAAGGCTAAGCCTCAGGAGGGTTAAGTGACTTGCCCATGGTCTCACAGCTTTAAGGATGAGAGGCAAAATTTGAACCCAGATTTCTCCTAATTCCAAGTCCAACCCTCTTGCCACAATGCCATGCTGACTCTGCAACATTCCCCAGATCTACCAGTCCAACTACCCTGTTAAAGAAGGAAGTGAGGCTGCTCTATCATGGACTGTTTCTGAATGAAGCCATGCTAGTATTTAGTGATAACTACTTCCCTTTCCAAGTGCTTACAAACCAGCTCTTGAATAGCATGTCCTTGAATTCTGCCAGGAAAATTTGGCCTATAGATTGTATCACCCTCTTTCTTTCTTCTTTTTTTTGAAAATCAGAATAAAATTGGCCCTTCTCCAATTCTGCCACATCTCTCATTCTATACAATCTTTCTAAGAATCACTGATGACTCAGAAATCACAGATCCAGAATGGGGGATACATGCCTAGGCAGCAGTTTGTCTGAAGACAGTCTTGGGGGTTTAGTGGACAGAAGGCTCCATGTAAATAGCAGTGTGATGTGACAGCCAAGAAGACTAATGTGGTCTCAGGCATAGCTTCTAGCAATAAGGAGGCGATAGTCCCTGGGTCAGACACCTTCTGGCATATTCTATTTAGCTCTGGGCCCCCAGTCTAAGAAGCGCATACAGAGAGCGTGCAGGGGAGAACAGCCAGAATGGCAAAGGGCTTTGAATCCGTGTCATGTGGATCAGCTGAGAAAACGGAAGATGTTTAGCCTACAAGAGAGAGGCTCGGAGTGGGGGAGCAAGTCTTTGAAGGGCTGTCATATGGAACTGCCATCCATAAGGCAGTGAAAAGAGCATGGTTTGTGGGATCAAATCCCCCCTCTGACACTTATTACCAGAGTGACCTTGGGCAGGCCACCCAGGTTCCTCATCTGTAAAATGGCCTTTAGGGTTCATTTGAGTTCTAGATCTAGCAAATTTAGAACGGAGTCAGAAAACACATCCTAACAATTACGAGAGGGTGTCCAAGAGGGGGATGGGCTGCTTATCGTCTTAATTTGCAACATTATTCCACCTCCCCACACATGTATCCACAAACTTTTATTTTAAGTAAGATAGAACTTTCAAGATCCGTATTCTAGGTATGAACCCCGTCTCACCAAATTATGGTGATACCTATGAGCTCAAATTTGCCTACTAGCATTAGGCATGATTCTCTATCTAGTTTATAAAATCAGAGCCTCTTTATGATCCTATTTATGCATTTGCACAAATGTATAAGCTTAAACTGGCACTAAGACTTTTGGGACACCCAGTACAAATAGCTGAGCTGGAAGGGAACATAGAGGTCATCTATAACCTCTGTCCTAGAATTAAAAACTGAAAGGGACAGTGGAGATCATCGGGTCCGAGCCTTCATTTCACAGAAGAGGAAAGTGAGATGCAGAATGGTCCCATATTGTTGGAGCCAGAATTCAAACTTAGGCTTTCTGAAGCAATGCTGTACTCTTTTTGGGGGGAGAGGGGCAGTAAAGGGGAAGGAAACACATATAATTCTGAAATTTCCTTTCAAGCTGTCCAATATTGTCACTCATTCTAGTTGCAGCTCCTTTAGAAAAGTCATTGAACCTATAGAGGCAAGTGTGAGAAGAGCTGCTAGGTTAATATATTCCCCACTTCTGGCCCTGGATCCTTCCTTGAATTTCTTGGAACATCATGACGGATATCACCAATATTACTGATATGACCAATCCCAAGGAATTAAATGTATATTATTGTAGTATAGAAACAACTCACTATTTGAACATCTCCATGTGGATTACAATGTGCTCTCCACACAAACACACCACCAATCTGCTCCTCCAAGAATGCTTTGTCATTTTAAGATTGTTTAAAAACATAAAGAGCTGCCATGGCTTTGGAGTCAAGGTCTGAATTCAAATCCTGATTTTGCTTCTGATTTCCTGTGTGACTCTCAGCAGGTTATTTACCCTTTCCAGACCTCAGATCCTTCCTCTATGAAACAAGGGAATTATCCTAGGTGAACCTCTAAGATTCCTTCTCAATCCAGTGATCCTTGTTTAAGTGATAGGATATGTGTAGAGTTGCTTTAAAGTAAAGCAGAAACCTGGCAGATGTTAAGCTGTTTGTGCTGCAAATGGAGTGAACACAAAATAAGTGATTTAATGGTGACATTTCAACCAGGTTTTTAGACCCACAAAAACCACAGAACTCACAATTGTCAGTCCCGAGAGCCCTCATCTCATCAGTTAGAATATTTTTAGCACACAGGACTTGGTTGGGGATTTTTTTTCCTCTTTGGAGTAGACCAATGAATGAGCAGAAATTAAAGAGAAGCCTTGATAAGCCAAAGTCCATTAAGAAATGCTCAGGGAATTGATTAAATGCAGACTTTTAAAACTACATTTTTAAAAGCTTGCTGCTTTTCTGTGTGGCTTTTCAGACAGCTACTTAATAAACATTAAGGACAAAATTCATTTTTTTTATCTCCACAGCTCTCCCTCAGGCCATCTCTGCAGCACAGTATGGCCCCCTGTAATGAACAATGACTGACCTTGGAAGATTGCAGAGGCCCAGAGAACAGAGCCTTAGACCCCTTTTCTATGGTCTGGTTGCCCATCTTCTCTTTCAGAGGTGACGACTTTCAATAGCAAACCCAGGACTGACGATCCTTCCCCGCCTTGCCCCCTCACCCTCAACACACCAGCTTGGACCACTCATCGTCCTGGACACCATGTAGTAGGGCTTCAACGGGTCGTGACGACTGAGTTGCAATGGTTTTACACAATTCCCCATTTCCCTGCTGCTGTCTGTCCGTTCTGCATCGCTTTTCTTGGGCTCTGATCTGCCCATTTTACTGGCTTGTGGACAGACTCGTAGCCTCCTGGATACCAACGACCAATGAAAAGTGCCAAAGGGGCTCTCTGTGCTGGGTCCTACGCTTCATCTTCACCACACCCATTTACTTGGCTCTCTGTACTTTGTCGATACCCAGTGCCATATTAGGGTTTCTCTTGTGGAATCCTCTCCAGCTATGTAGGCGACCATACATCTATTCTAGGCTGGAAGACAAGAGCCAGGCCAGTGGTACAATACTTCTTAATGAATGGAAGGCCACGGGCCCTGGGAAAAGTTTCTGTTTTGGCACTGCCAATGTCTGTCTACTCCCCGAATGCATGGCAAGAGTGAACAATCTTTCCAACACACAAGACCGGGCCAAAGAAATCGGGCAGAGAATCCGAAATGGAGCCAGTAGGCCCCAGATCAAAATATACATAGATTCCCCAACAAACACCTCTATCAGTGCCGCAAGCTTCAGCAGTCTGGCTTCGCCCCAGGGCAGCGATGGTCCCAACAAAGCCGTCAATGTGGGCATCAAGAGAACAACATCCATGGAGTACAAGGGCGACAATGGGAGTCCAAACAACAGCGAAGAGAACAGGAACCCCAAAACTGGTGGTGACTTTCATGATGTCGAAGACAATGCCTGCATCATCCGGATTGGTGGAGAGGATGGCGGCCAGCTGTCTGACCCAGAAGCCGATGGCACCGGTGACTGCCAGATGGAAACATCTCCAGAGAATAAATCAGAGGGCCAGAAGGGCCAGACATCCAACCATAAGGCGAAGGATGGGGACTCTGGAAGCTTAGACAGCTACACGGCTTCTAGAGAGTCCCTGGTGAAGGTCCGGATTGGGGAGAGCACCACGGACCAAAGTTCTGTTAACAACAAGTTGCTCCACAAGACTTCCATGCTGAAGAAGACCTCTCTGCGAAAAAAGAAGCATACGGACGAGGTCTTTGACCACGAGATCTCTGCCTTCTTCCCTGCCAACTTGGACTTTCTGTGCTTACAGGAAGTGTTTGACAAAAGAGCAGCAGGGAAATTGAAAGACCAGCTCCACCAATATTTTGAATACATTCTGTACGATGTTGGGATCTACGGCTGCTGCTGCCCCTGTAAGATCCTGAAGAGCTGCTGCCCCTGCGAGAGTCTGAGCAGCTCCTGCCCCTGTAAGATCCTCAACAGCGGCCTCCTTTTTGCCAGCCGCTACCCCATTATGGATGCTGTCTATCACTGTTACCCCAATGGAAGAGGGACTGATGCCTTTTCTTCAAAGGGAGCTTTGTTTGTTAAGGTAAGAACCTCTTCTCTCCCAGGCTTTGTCCTCTTCTAGTGCACCTTCGGGGAAGGAAGCTGTGCTGTTCCATCTCTCCTGGGGTAACTGCATGGTATAGCATGGTACTAACCAAACCACTGGTTGACTTAAAGCAAGCTATTTCTGCTCCTCTCTAAAGGACTGACAGTCTCTAACATCATAAGATCCTATGGCCGTGTTCTATGGGATACCTAGGATGTTACACAAAAGATACTATGACTGGGAAATCTTTAGCCACCGTGCCATTTCAAATCACCAAAAAAACTGACTAGCCAGCTAGCTCTTATGCATGGAGAACACTCTTCCACAGCTAGAGACTTAGTTTAAATGAGGATTGATATGAAGAGCTAATGCAGATTAAAGGTGGTAAATTTGATAGATTGGAATTTCAGAGGCCTTAAAAGTCCATTAAAATTTCCCCATTAATTTGGTCTTTAATTGATGTGTTTCATTAGGCTTGTACTTCCCCAAATGCTTTCTAAAAGAGGCACACACATCATTATATGGCTGCTTTGGGGGAGGCTCTGCCTACCACAATGTGGCTTCATTTTAGCAGTAATTAATTGAAATTAATAATTGTTTCTTTTAATTTAAATGCAGTTGGGGGAGTTTTTAGGTCATAATAATTTAGCCATTATTTATTGTTTTCTCACTCAACATGAGAAGTTTGTTTCCCTCCCTCTACCCCCCAATATTTTCCTGAAGTTAAATTCAAGTTTTCTCAAAGAAATATTTTTACTCTCTATCATGTAGTCAGATTTTTTGATGTCCAAGGTTAGGAGAGGTGGTTTTATTGTTACTAATAGTTAAATTACTATTTAAGTGTTCATCATTAATAAAAGGTCTCTTTACAGTTACACAGCACTTTGTTTACAGTTTCTCATTCAGTCCTCAAAATAATACTGCAAATAGAGTAAGAAGTATTATTGCCATTTTAAAGGTGAGGAAACTGAGGCTGACAGGTCAGATAACCCTCCCATTGTCACACTGATTAGTAAACAGCCAGGATTGTAACCCAGGTCATCCGATTCTAAATGCACAGGCTTCCCCTGTTACTGATTCCTTGCTATCAGAATAATGACAACAGTAATAGCTGCCATTCATAGAGTGACTTATATATAATCGCCCTTTGGGTACATCATCCCATCGGATCTTCATAACAACCCTTAGAACTAGGCACTCAGCAATTCTTTTTTCTCACTTCACAATGAGAAACATGAGACTCAGGCATTGATCAGGACCCCGCAGCTAATAAATGTTTGAGGTGGGATTTGAGCCCAGGTGTCTCCTGACTCTGGGCCTCTCACACTTCCCATCACACCCCCTTGTCTGCTTTGACACATCTTCACCACAAGGTCTCTGCTAGCTTTGACTCATTCCACACATTTACGTAAAGCAGAAAAGGGACAGGTACCAATCTATGCACCCTAGAGATGAGGAAGGGTCCTGGCCAGAGCACTGGACTAGGACTCAAAGGATTTGGGCTGCAGGCCTAGCTCTTCAGCTAACTAGATGTGTGGCCTTGGGTGGGTCACTGACCTCTATTTCTCCATCTGTAAATTTAGCATAGGTTAGTTTCCCTGGATACAGGTTAAGATGCCTGAATGCAGGGACTGCTCCACTGTCATCTGTGGGTAGTAGTGAGAGGCAGCATAGCAGATGGCTAGAAGGCTGGCCTTGGAGTCAAGAAGTCTCGGCTAAATGACCATGGGCTGGTCAGTTAGGCTCTTAGTGTCCCAAGATATTCTTTAAGACTGTAATTTATAAATGCATTGCCCATCTGCAACAGTGGAGGATGTCTCCACCCCAGAAGTTCCTTCAACTCTGCTGAAATCACGGGGCCAGACTAAGCAGTCCCCCGAAGAGCCTTGCATAGGGCTGCACTGAGTAAATGTTTGTTGAATCAGTGAATGGAATGTCACATCTAGCTCTGCAAATCTATGTTCGATATCTCGTTGGGTTAACAACAGAGCTGATGCTAATGAGGCTTTTGTTTTCTCAGTCCATTGCTGTGATCATCACAAATTAGAATTTTAGCCATGTTTAAGGTTTTCGGTTACAAATTATCATTGGGGGAGAGGAGAACATGGCACAGCTATGTGTGTTTCCTGCCTTGATCAAATAGTAATGGAGGGCCCTCCTGAACACACACACACATACGCACACACACACTCCCTCCTCGGATACCTAACTCTCATAGCAATGGCTTCCCACCTCCCTCCATCACACTCCCTTCATCACACTCATCAGCTTGCTATAATGTTTCATCAATCTTTCCATTAAAGCCTAGGGTTCAGCACCACGGGTGTGGCCCCTACTGGTTCACAGAGGGACCAGATGCCTCAGGTCCCCTCTTGGTTAGCCCAATAATTGTGCGGAAACCCTGGACACACGACAACATGGGGCAGGGCAATAAAGAGAAAATGGCAGCTCTTCTTCGGGAGAGCTGACAATGCCTCTGAATTTGTGTATTCTCCATTATGAGGTCCTGAGCTTTTCACACAGAGTGTAATGTGGTGAAACCAAATTAATTCCTGTTATAACAAGATCCACTCCATCTATTTTTGCCCACTATTTGTCAGCATTTAACAGATTATATTTTGGTCGTGGCTGCCAGAATTACTTTCCCATAAAAGCAGCGTTTCTTATGTAAGGCTTAGAATGGATAGTGCCCCATTAACTTGCATTCCATTAAAAAAGGAGCTTTCAGGGACTGGGAGACCCAGCAACCGAAAAGTGTGTCACTTCACCTCAGCATCACCAGGTCAGAGCACAGTCCATGTCAGTAATAATTTGAAAAGAATTTTGTCCTCTTCCCACCTGGGACTAACTCCTCAACTCCTTGGTATTTATTTTGGTAACTCTTATCAAGCAACTGTCTGTGCATAGTTCCTAATCCCTTACCCCAACCCTGACCTGCCATATTGATTCAACAAACATTAATTAAATGCTTACTAGGTGACAAGCACTGTGCTAAGTGCCAGAGATACAAAGACAAAAAAAACTATCCTTGCCCTCAACGAACGTAGGGTTTAATTAAGAAGAAACAATAATTCCATATCCCTAGAATTCCTTTTCACAGCCAACTCCCCTAGAAAATTTAAAATGATTTTATTCAAAAACATTAAACTTTCATCTGACTGTTTTAAGCACTTTATATTATATAAATTTTGCTTATATTAAGTTTTGTAATATATATATACACATATATGTAGAGAGAGACAGGGAGAGGAGAGAGAGAGAGAGAGAAAAGCGAGAGAGAGACAGAGAGGGGATATTTTACTTACACTAAGAACCAGTAACTCTTGGCTACTACTACCAAGGTCAGGGAGCAGGATTTGTAAGTAACTTCAAAAGCAATACATTTAATTTCCCTTTTGAGGCAGACCTTACAGGACTCTGTGGTGACATTGAGTTCTAACTCAAACTTCCTGATGCATTTGGAAACCATGTGTTCACACAAACAAAACATTAAAAAAATCCCTTTCTGGTTATCTTGCTTTAAAAAGTGTTCAGATCCAGAGAGGACAGGTATGGGTCTTCCTTAAATATTCCATATGAATTCTTCACCGATCCTCTTAGGGATGATCAGAAGGTTAGCCAAGAGAGAACATTATGATATAAAGGGTTCTGCATCGGTCTGAACACTTTCAGCCCTAAGTAGGTTCAGGTTGGCATTGGTTCCAAATCTGGGAGCCGAGAAGGGAGCTTTAATGCCTCCTAGGACCAATTATACATCCAGGTCTGGATCCCTGGGAATCCTCCCTTTTGGCAGCAAACTGCTCTATGCTTCCATTTTCACAGACTCCCAGAGTTGGAAAGGATTTCTGAAGTCATTTTGTCCAACTTCTATCTGAACAGGAAACTCATTTATAGGAGACTAATGCTCATTCAGCCTCCACTTGAAGACCTCCAGTGATGGGGAACTCACAATCCTTTGCGCAGCCCATTTTTGGATAGTTGCAATCATGAGGCTTCTTTATTTGAAGTTAGAATCTGCTTCTCAGCAATCCCCTCCCCTCTTTAAGTCTTCTCTCCATCATTCTTGGTTCTGCTCTCTCAGACCAAGCAGAAAATACTTAGTCTTTCTTCCACATGATAGCTCTTCAAATACTTGAAGAGAGCAGTCCCATCTCTACTACATAAGCACCCCTGTTTGTTGAGCATCCCAGATGTGGTCTGACCAGGGCAGAATACAGGACTGTTCCCTCCCTCATTTCTGGATAATTTCCATCCTTAAATACCGCGTAAGTTCACAATAGCTCTTCTGGCTGCTATGATACGTGATTGATTCATCCTGATCTTTCAAGTCCGGTGAAATTCTAGCCAGGGTTCTGCCATCTTGTATTTGTGCAGTTGTGCTATAACCCAAAAGTAGGACTTTTCATTCATTTCTATTGCACTTCATCATTTCTGATCAGCCCAATATTCTAGAAGGCTGAAATCAATGTGCATCCTGTTATCCAACATCTTAGGCATCAATCCTGGCTTTGTGCCACCTGCTAATTTAACGAGGGCCTGAGCAAGGGTAGAGGCAATAGGAACAGAATAAGGAGATGTAAGATACATTTGAAGGGTAAAACTGACAGGATTTGATCATCATTTAGATATGAGATAGTCATGAGGAGAAACACCTGCCTTTGGGGGGAAAATGATAACTTCATTTATGGACATGATGCATCTAAAGTACCCTGAGTTTACCAGGTGGAAATGTCCTCGAGGCGGTTGGAGATGTGAATCTAAAATCAGAAGAGAGATCAGGTCTGGAGATTGCGATTTGGGAGCCATTTACATAGATGTGGTAGTTGAGGCCATGCAAGTGAATGAAGTTGCCAGGGAAGAAGAAAGGAGAGTCAATCCATCAAACAACAAGCATTTATTAAGTGTTTGTGACATGCCAGGCACTAGGCCAAGCCTCAGGGAGTCAAAGAAAAAGTACAAATGCCCCCTGCCCTCCATGAAGCATACATTCTGATGCAAAAGTCAAAATGTACCTAAATAGGGATATACAAGATATATGCAGAGTAGATGGAAGTTAATCTCAAGGGGAAGGCACTAGCTGGAAAAGGGCTTCCGCAGTAGGTGGCATTTGGGTTGAGTTTTGAAGGAAGCCAGTTATCCTAAGAGATCAATATGAGGGAGAAAGCATGCTGGGCATGGGGGACAGCCAATACAAAAGCACAGAGATGGGAGACGGAACATCATGGGTGAGGACCACCACATTAGACCAATGTGGCTGGACCACAGTGTGTGGAGGGAAGTAATATGTAAGAGGACTGAAAGACAGGAAGGGGCTAGGTGGTAAAGAGCTTTAAATGTCAAACATTGGAGTTTACATCTGATCCCAGAGGGAAAAGGGAGCCAGGGAAGTGTACTGGGGGGCAGGGTAGCGGAAAGATGCAAACAGAAGTTGCCCTTGATTGTAAAATCTAGTGTTTCTTTCTCTCCTCTTCCTTTCTTGTCTCCTTTTTCTGCTGAGCAGACTTCAGACACCTTCTAGTTCTATATTGCCTTTTTGTCAGGATCTTCTGCAGCCACCCTTGTCCCTTTAGGTCCCACCATGGTCACTAGTCCCCTGGGAGAAGAAGGCTCTTTCCTATTTAGCCCCAAGTTTCTGGCCACAGACATCAGGCTATCCTGCTTTGACCTTAGAGATATCAGCCTTTCCTTTATTGGAATTCTCTCTCTATGGCTTTGAGACCTTATAAGTTCTATCCTGTACCCCTGTCCTATTCAGATTGTTTGAATTATATTCACACACCAATTGTTAAGACTGACTGGTTCGACCCTACCCCCAAGCAAGGATCCTTCACCTGTTGTACTCAGCTTAGTCTCTCCAGTGGCCATGTGGCCTCAATCATGGGTCACTGAGGCCTTTCCCTAGAATTTGTCATCAAATGAAAACTCCTCTTCTCATCCTGTTTCATAGCCCAGGCTCCCTTCTGGAACTCTCAGCTCTCAGCTCATTTGCAGAGCAGAGATATCTGACATGCATACACACCTTAAGCCCAATAAAAGGTCAAGCCCTTCCCATCTTACACTACTAGTGCCATTTATTGCCCCAGAGTTCTTTCTGATGATTCATTAACCAATTGAATACCCCCAAAAGAGTGGTCTTCTTCCATAATCCTGATCTTTCCAAGGAAAGGAAAGGGAAGAGGAAGGGAAGGGCATAAGCATTTATTAAGCAACTACTATGTACTAGGCACTCTGCTAAGTGCTTTACAGATATTATCTCATTTGATCTTCACAACCCTATGATCCCCATTTTACAGTTGAAGAAACTGAGGCAGACAGCAGTTAAGTGACTTGCCCAAGGTCACACAGCTAGTAAGTGTCTAAGGCTTGATTTGAACTCAGGTCTTCATGACTCCAGATCTACCACTCTATCTACTTTGCCACCTAGCTGTCTCAAAAGAATGGCAGAGGCAGAGATGATGTCTTCTATAAGCTTAGCCTCTCTTCCAGCTGCTAGTAGAATATTCTGCACATAGTAAGCACTTAATAAATGTTTGTTAACTTAAATCCAATTAAATGTTCTAAATGTATAGTAGGAATGAGACAGTTCCCGAAAAGGGATTTTATCACACCACCCTAGCCTTAAATTCCATTCAAAAAGCCTTCTCACTGACTGTGAAATTGGACTTACCACACACGCAGAGCTGGATGTGCATCAGTGCCCTGTATGGTCTTTAGATCTATCTCACTTTGGTCCTTAGTTCTGTGATCTGTTCTGCCAATGAATGGTTTACCATTGATGTCTCAAAAATGAGGTACTGCTCTATTTGAGTTTTCACTAGAATTGGCCTTTCCGTGGAAAATCTAATAGAAAAGTCATCCTGTGGGGAAGAGGACTGGTATTTATTGCATCTCTTTCAACCCAACTGGGAGACATAGAGTCACTTGTAGGTGCCATTTTGTGTGGAATGGCCTGGTGGGACGGAGGCAGGAGTGCATAAGTTATAGGATTGGCCCTCTGATAATACGATGGGCCCCTGGTAGGATAAACTGTGCTGTGTCATTATTAGCCTCTCCTTACCCCTCATCTGTGCTATCTCAGAGCACCTCTGAAACACTGCCCTCTTCCAGGGGTTCCTCTTGACAGAAAACATCAGTAATTTTCCATGGGCTGATTTACCTGTAGGGACACATACTTATACATGTCAGTGGGTTTGTGATCTCATCGATGTGGGCACTCCTCTCAGCTGGTGTATATCACACCCTACCCATTCCCTCCTATGTGAGTCTTGTCCATGGCTTCCACAGATCATCCACAGGAGATCTACCCAGCACGCTAAAGGCTTTCCCCTCAGGTTTTTAAAAAAAAATCTACTTCAGTGATAACATTCAGAATACGAGGCTGTCCGATGGTAATTCCATTTACTGCTCTGTCTGATTCTGGATTTCCATTGAAATTTGCACTTTAATTAACTATTGGAAGTTCAGTCACTGTAAAAGGAGTCTGTGGAACCCAGATGTGTTTTAAGAGAGATGCTCCATTGTTGGCTGCTTGGGATCAGCTCACCCTCCCATGACTAGAACATTCCAGAATTAGGGTCATTTGGGGACCATGAAGCTCTATCGTCTGGAGGCAAAGCACTTGTTGAACTGTCAGTGAGAAGATGTGCCATACGTGTGGTATATGAAGGGCCCCTGAAATTGTGGTTTAGTGCAAGCTAATCTGCCATCAAAAGTCCAATTCATAACAAACATGGCACAGACCCAGACACTTTAACCGTCAGTGCCAGCAGCTTAAAAGCCGTCATTTAGAGCTTCAATTTAATGTAACAAACTCTGGTTTACACCAATTATATGCAAGGCACTGTGCTGGAAGCTATGGAGACAAAGGTGATCTAAGGTGAGGTCTGCCCTAAAGGACCTTACAATCTAACTGGAAATTTGATGGGTTTAATGATGTGAGAAATGCCCAAAAATGAGGCCAAGAGCAAAATATCCATGCTAGGCACGCATGACCACCTGAGCAAAGGCCCCAAGATAAAAAAAGAGGGGTCAGGAAAGAGAGCCATTAAGTAACTCAAGGTCCATCCCTAAATCCACTAAAATCCTGCAGTTTCATGACCATAAGGACAACAATAACTAGGGATTTCCACAAGAACTCTTAGAATCAGAGGATTTTAAGTTAAAGTATTTAAATTACATTACTAAAAGAAAGAAAAGTGAATGAGAGGGGGGAAGGGAAAGCCACTAAAGCAGATGGGTCTTCTAGGAATTTGGCTGTGAAGAAGAGGACAGATACAGGGTAATAGCTTTAGAAGGCATGGGAAGGTCTGCTGAAGGGTTAGTAAGGAAGGAAAAGAGCCGAGAATCTGCATGGGCAGCAGGGAAGGCGCCAATGGAAAGAGAAATTAGTGGGAGAACGGGATGATTAAAAGCCCAAGCTCCTGGAGCAGACAGGAAGGAGTACATAGGGTTCTTGCAGACTGGAAACTCTCAAATTGAGTCAAAAGAGGAAAGACGGGAAGAGGTTGGAGGTGGTGAACTGGGAAGAAGAGGGAGCATAACATTGGTTTTGTAACATTCTAAGCTTATCCTGTGATGTATGTTATCTTAATCTGCATTTATCCCCATCGGTCTATTAGACTCAAGAGGGAAAATGATGTCTCATTTCAATCTCCCCCCAAACCCAGCACAGGTCTCTGCATATTGTGAGTTAATAAATGTGTGTTAAATGAAAAAAAAAAAAAAGATTTTGTAGCTCCATTTTGGTTAAAAGTTTGCTTTAAACTGACTCAAATCTGATCATTTCTAATAGAACTCATAATTATGATCATCAGCTTTTTTAAATTATGTTTTAGTTCCATGACAGAAAGTATAGTCTCCTTAGTAATATGAAGATATTGAAATTCATTTTCATAACCCAGCACTTTTCCCTTTATACTTGATGCAAGGGCAGAGAACTATTTTTCCACCGAGGTAGGGTCCTTCAGCCGTGGAAAAAATCCATAAATAGCCATGATGAGTTAAAAAAAAATCATTCCATTTCATATTTTGGTATTTTTTGAGGGTGAAGACAGTTTGAGAGAGATAGAAATATAAAAACATTTGGCTCATTTAATTTTTAAATGCAAAACAATGAAGCTTTTCAATGGACAGAATGATCACCTACATGATATGTAATATAATGATAGCCAATTAACAGAAAAAGATGGAGGTGGGAGGTAGAAAAAGCCAGAAGGAAGGCAAAGACCTCTATAAAGAGAGGAAAAGCAATACCAAGAACTAAATATTACAGAAACTTTGGTGAAGCAATATCTCCACCTTGTGGCCTTCCAGGTCCTACAGCAAAGGATTCTTTAAAAACTGTGCCGTTCTTCCAACTATAGACAAAAGCATATGATATTCCGGTGGCCCATGGAATTGAGCTGAAGGTCAGATCTGGCCTTCAAACCAGATTTTCTACACTCCTGATACGGAGGGTAAACTGGTCATACTAGTTCATGCATGTTCCCCATGCCAATTCCTAATGCCTGCCCCTCATGTGTATCTGCATTAAAGAAGGATGAGGAGCAAGGACTCACAAAGGATGGGTGTAAATGAAAGCAAAACCAAGTTGGAGGAAAAAATGGCATTCAGCATAGTTTTAGCAGCATTCTCTTGCAGCTGGAAGGAAATTAGGAAGATTAGCAAAACAATCTTAAGGAAATCACTTACAATTTGGCTACCGTGCAGGATGGCCAATTATCGGCTATACTGTGGATGGAAAATTTCTTGGAATATTTGCAAACTGAATCCCAGATAAACTGATCCAAATTCCAGCTTAACTAAAGTTCAGTCTCTCCAACCACGATGACATCTGTCCATCAAGACAACAAGCATTTATTAAGTGCCTACGGCATGCCGAGCCTCATACTAAGCACAGAGGACACAAAGAAAGGCAAAAACCAGTCCCCATCCCTAACGTCATGGAGGAGACAACCTGTAAACAACTCTATACAAACAAGATAGAATCAGGGTAAATGTGGGGGGTGGGGCGGTAAACTCAGAGGGAAGGAAGGCACTAGCATCTGGGGGAACCAAGAAGGGCTTCTTGCAGAAGGTGGGATTTCATCTGAGACATGAAGGAAACCAGGCAAGGTAAGATGAGGAGGGAGCGCATTCCAGGCATGAGAGATAAGCAGTGAAAATGCCTAGAGTGGGAAGATGGATTGTCTTGTGCAAGGAGCATTTAGGAGGCCAACATGGCTGAAATGCAGAGTCTATGGAAGGGAACAGAAGCATAAGAACGCCAGAAGGGAAGGAAGGTGAGGGGTTGTGAAGGGCTCTAAAACCAGGCTCATGCAAAGTAATTTACACTACTGCCATTTCTCTACCTGGATCTTTTCTTATACGCGGGTGGATATCATTTTCTCCTTCACTCAAAACCCCTTAGGTCTCTTCATCAGGGAGAATTTATTTGAGAGGAAAATTCCACCAAGGAGAAAAATCAGTGAGAATCAGAGGGAGAAGGTGCAAGAATTAGGAGGAGTAGGGGGCAGGAAGTAAGGCCTAGAGATGACCAAACTCACCACTAAAGTGACCCTGAGTTGCATTAGGAGAGGCAGAGCACCCAGGACTTGGGAGTTTGTTCCACTGACTTCTGCCTCCAGACCATACCTGGAGTACTGTGCTTGATTCTGGGTCTCACATTTGACAGAGGCTATCCAGAAGGAAGGTAAGCCAGGCTGGTGAGGGCCTCAAGATCATGCCAAATGAGGATCACTTTAAGAAAATAGGGATGTGTAGCCTGGAGAAAAGTAGACTTAGGAGGTACATGATGGCTCTGTCCAAAGGCAGTCCCTTCCATTTTGTTCAAAGCACTAATTGTTTGGAGGTTTATCCTGACATGTAACCTCTACCTACATTTCTCAGTTTTACCCTCTGCAGTCAAGTGGAACAAGTATTGTCCCTTCTTCCACACAAGTACTTAAAGCTAGTTAATATGTCTCCCTCTGGTGCTAACCCAGTGCCTGGCACACAGTAGGCACTTAATAAATGCTTATTGACTGATTGATCCCCATTCTGAGATTCCATGATTCTGAATTACCTCCAAAAAGGTAAAGAGTTTCTCTAGGCACTCCATGACAAATAAATGACCACTTAAATTATCTGTGTATGCCCCCCTTTCTTGACATCATCATTTCTCAAGACTTCTAACAACAATAAAATAAAATATATAATGTTGGTTGCTCGTTACTATAAAATGCCCTTAAAAAGCATCTCACTGTTCTACAGATTCTCATATTTCAGGTGATATCATACTTCACCTTGTGCATAAAGATGTGTGGTGCATTCACACTATAACTGGAAAACTCATGACACAGGTGGTGTCCTTGATGCCAGGCATCAGTGAGTTGTGCTATACTTTCGAATACCATTTGTGAGGAGATGGAGCAAAGACGACAGTTTGGTGTGGAAAGAACCAGTCGATGGATGCAATGTGGTAACCCAAAAAACAAAGGCTATCTCTGGCTTCCTTAGAAAGAGCGTAATGCCCAGATCAGAGGATCTGCCCGTTCTCTCCTTTGCTCAGACCATATCTGGAGTATCATGTTCAGTTCTGGGTACCATATTTTAGGAAGGAAATCAACAGCTGGAGAGCACCCAAAGCAACCATGATGGTGAGGAGAGTAGAAGTTATGCCATGTTCACTGAAGAAATTGGGGAGGGTGGAGGAAATCTTGTCTGAGAAAGAGAAAACTGGTTAGGGACCATGATAGCTGCCTTCAAATATCTGGAGGACTGTAATGTGGCAAAAGGTTTATTTTGTTTGGCTCCAGAAGAAAGAATTAGGATCAATGGATAGAAAATACAAGAAGGCAGATTTAGTTTCAGTGTTAAGGAAGAACTTTCTAATTAATGGAGTTGCCCCAAAAGTAGAACCACCAATCTCAGGAAGTAGTGAGTCACTCATCACTTGAGGTTTTCGATTATAGTTTAGATGACCACTTGTCAGAAATATAGAGGCAATTCATGCATTACACGGGCATTGTATTAGTGGGCCTCCAAGACCACTTCCCTCTCTAAGATATATATTTTCAGACATTGTTAACCTATCCTGGCCTTTGGGACCTATTAATAAGATATTTTCCATTTTGTGCAGTGGGTACTGGGGCCAGAGAAAAATAATTGCTACTATTGATTCTTCGCATCTCCCCCAACACGCAAGCAAATCTAGTTAGAGGAATGTCTCGTGGTTTCTGCTGATGTGTCATTTTAATAATTCCATGCTGAATATTTATGACCCAGGAAATATCTGGCAACTCACTGTTCCTACCATCTAATTAATTATATCCACTTCCCTTTCCTTTCTTCTCAGGTACAAGTGGGAAGTACACCTCAGGACCAAAGAATCGTGGGATACATTTCCTGCACCCACTTGCAAGCTGAAGGAGGTATGGAGTTGCTTATTCCTTAAATCTTGGGTTTGTAATGCAGGCAACACTTTACTGAAGAGAGAGGGAGAAGGAGAGGGAAAGAGAGAGGGAGGGAGAAAGAGAGAGAGAGAAAAGAGAGAGAAAAAGAGGGAGAGGAAGAGAGAGAGAGAGAGAAAGAGAAAGAGAGAGAGAGAGAGAGAGAGAGAGAGAGAGAGGGAGGGAGAGAGAGAGAGAGAGAGAGGGAGAGACAGGAGAGAAGACTACTCCCACCTACTTGCATGAGGGCACAGGGAACAAGAGCAAAATAATTCATGCACTCACACACACAAAAATAGCATTGAAAAATACCCTCCCACCTTGTTGGAAGAAAGACAATTGTACCTTGTCATGTAATCAAGCATTTACATACACCGCCCTCCCTCCTCCCAGCCCCCAGCTAATCAGAACATGGGCAAAGCAGAAGGTGGCATAGTGTCTCAAACTACAAAGAACATGGTAGTGCCTACATTATCAAATAACTCCCTAAAAGCTCTCCACCCCAAAGAACAAGGCAGACACGGAAGCTTTCACTTCCCACGCACGTCTGCCCATTGTTCCAGGAGAGACAGCTGTCACGATTCAGAGGTTACCCGGCAAATGTTGCTCTTCCTTGGAGAAAGCAGAATTTGCTGAGATTCTATGATACAGGCATGGTGGCATATGGTATACAGTCACAGTGACACTTGGGGTACAGCATATGATTCTTCAGTCAAAAGTCTATGGGGCAGAGGGATAGAGCTGAAAGGGTCCACCAGAGATTCATGTTTCCAGTACTAGGGCAGGAACCATGAAACCCATCTTATGCACAAAGCTCTGTCACCACTCTCAGAAAAGACAGCTTCACTTTCTCCTTGGCTTTCCAGAAGCCATGAATTGATCCTTGCTTCAAGAATATTAAGCGGCACTGAACACAGCAGTAACGGAGGAGGAGAGTGACTTTCCTTGGACGGCAAAGTGACGTGTGTCTCTCTTCACCCCATAATTTGCAGAGATGACAGATGACATCTAGTAAACTTCTTGATTCACAGATTAAAGCTGGAAGGGACGTTAGAGGTTATCCAGTCTAAACCCTTCATTTTGCAGATGAAATACAAGAAGAATTTGGTAATTCACTTAAGGTCACATGGTTAGCAAAGGCAGGGCCAGGATTTGAGCCCAGGCTCTCTGATTCCTGCCTCTCATAGGATTTAGCTCTTCCTTCCCAGGCCCAAACGAGAATAGAAGAAGTTTTCATTTCTTCCAGGGCTTCAGACCTCCCACTAATCAATCCCTTCAGAAAATCATAGTATCTTTAAGATGGAACGGACCTCAGGAATCACCCCCTATAGCCTTGCTCCAGATGTGATCTGACCAAGGCTGAGGACAAGAATGCACCCTCATTCTGGACACCCTGTCTCTAGTAAAGTAACCTAAGATCCTGGTAGCTTTTCTGGATACCCTCTTATTGTCTGTTAATAAATCCCCCAGGGCTTCTTCATATGAACTATTTTCTAGTCTCTCCCTCATTCTTTTGGTTGTGTAGTTGACTCTGACTCGAGTAAAAGACTGCACGTTTATAAACATTAAATTTCATCCTATTTATTTTAGCCCACCATTCTAGCCTGTAAAGACCTTCTGGAATACAGATTCTGTCTTCCAACACATTCAAAATCCTTCCTAGCTGCATACACAAAGAAGCTATGATTTCATTAGTCTGGTAAATTCCCAGCATGGTAATTCCTTCCACCAACACAGATAACAAACCATTCATGATTTAATAGATAAATCCTAGGTAGATGCCTGAAAAGCAGAGGGGTTAAGTGATTTGCCCAGGATCACACAGCTACAAAGTATTTGAATCTAGGTCTTCCTGACTCCATCACAGCCCTCAGTGCACTATACCATGGTGTCTCTGGCTTCACGTCATCCACAAATTTGATAACCGTGACAAATCTTCATCTGTCACGGACTAAGGCCCCAAATCTGTCATTGAATAAGGCCCCAAATACGTATGTCTCATCCCCACAGCTCCCTTCCTAAGCCCTGCAGCTACAGGTGGGCTTCCTGAATGAAGGTGGCTGCCAGTGGTGAGGAAGTCCTTGGTGCCACCTGAACAACTCAACAGCAGCATCTGGAGAGAAGATAACTAACAGGGAAATGACAGGGTTTTCTAGAGCCTGGAGAAAAGCCCCTACTGACAGACGCAAGATTGAGAAAGTGTCTAAATCTATCTCAAAGAGTATGACTGGATTTATATATGTCTGAATCTCAGTTACCCCAAATCTCAGTAAAGTCCATATGTATTTCCTTCCCTCCCTCAATTGATATTGTTACAGCTGGAAGATATCTTAAAGATCTTGTAATTCAGGACTCTTAACAATTTGTCACAGACTCCTTTGGCAGCCTGGTGAACCCTGTGGACCAAATGATAAAATTCAGTTATTCATTAGCAATAATAAAGACATGACTTTCCCATCCATGCTTACAAACCCCTTGAAATCTCTTTGGGGTCTTCAGACCCTTGGTTAAGGACACTTGGTTTAATCCAATGCTCTCACTTTACAGATCAGGAAATATGGGCCCAGAGTTAAAAAGTCCAGTTCCTGTGGTGCTTTGCCATTCACAAAGCACTTTTCTCACAACCACCCTACTAAGGAGGACAAGAATTATTATCCCCACTTTACAAAGGTGAGGAAACTGACTCCAGAGATATTAAATGACTTGCCCACGACCACAAAGCAAGCTAATGGTATACTTGTGCACGAAGCTAAGGAGGATGTTGAATATATTGGACGACAGACTCAGCATCCCAAAAGAATCAGGGCTTCCGATTCTAAATCTAGCATTCAGTCCATTGTGCTATGCTGCCTCCCCTTGGCAGTCATAAAACTGTCACCTGCATTCCTCCCTTAAATTTTGCCATTTAAAATTTAAATCTTTAGAGCAGTTTAGATGTGCCCAGATGATAATCAAAAAAATCCAAAACATCAGTTGTGTCTATGTAATGACTACGTAAATAGTTACAAATTTCACAGAACTTCACCCTAAAAAGAAAAATCCCCATTACACAGGAAAACAGCAGAGGACCTAAGATGGAAATCATCCTCTGCTACTTATGACCTGAAAGTAAGGCACTTTCTATGTCTGTTTCCTTTCCTCTAAAGCGAAGGGTATTGGACTGGATGGTCTCCGTAGGCCCTTCCATTCTAAGTCCTTTGACCTAATGAGGATCAGGGACCTCTACAAAGGCCACCATGATGGGTAATAGGTGGGAGGGTCTTGCTCTCTGGAGCTTGGTGAAAAAGTCCCTGCTCAGAGCAAGCCTACTGGAACAACCAGCAGCTGGAGCTGGTCCAAATTCTTGGCCTGGTTTCTGGCTGCCAATTGTAGCATAAATTGTTAGCAAGCTTATGCTCTGTTTAAAAATATTGTTTGCTCTGTTTAAAAATATTTCCACTACTTCAGCTACTACTCTACCCAAAGCCAAATATGTGCTGGGCTTTGTTTGGGGAAATTATATACTTTCAGAGACAACTTTCAGTTTAATATGTAGGTGAGTTAAATAAACTACATTAAGTCCCTGCACTAAGCATAGGGACAAGTGTCAGGTCGACGTGGAGGTGGCTGGGGCTGTTTGGGAAGATGCTGGGTTGTCATTTTTTCTGGTGGATTTAGTTCTACAGATCAGTACTCACTCTGAAGTACTTGTGGCTACTTGGGGACTTGGGCAGTGAAGTCATTAATTTACTGTCAAAAACAAGGTTTTGAGCTGCTTCTAAACCATCACTAGTTTTACAAACACGGACCTCGCCCGTTTGGGGCAAGACACAGGCTCACTTTCAAAATTCACCTGTAGCAATCCTGGGATCTGGTGGGTGGGATGGCAGCACCTAAACCCTCGCAGGAGGCACAGGGAGATTGCCCAGCACTGCTGCCATTGGTCTTGACATCAGAGCTGCCCTCTTCGAGGCAGGATTATTGTCATCTTATAAAGCCATGAGCCATTCACAGAGCACACTTAGATTCATCTTGTCCGAGGCAATGAAGGTCTATTTTTAGACCCACTTTTAACACTTAGAAAGATAACTTCAAGTGTTACCATTGATGCATGAGGCCCAGTAAAGAAAAAGTGCCATGCAGGACAAAATCAGAAATCACCCACAGTATTTCAATGGTATCATTTCCCTTCCATTTTATATTATATTCAGCCCTAGAATTATAGTGATCCTCCTCCCCAACCTGGCTTTTAAGGAGAAATAGGATTGTTAAGACTCACAGAAGTATCACATTTTGGTTTCATTTCATAAACTAGGAAATTCGTCTAGAGGCCAGAACCAAAACCTTCAGTTTATGCAGACTGGGTTCAATCTTGGCAACATCTCACCAATTATTCTTTCCAGCTCAGACCCAAGCCCAAAGTTTCCTAGAAATATCAGAATGTGATTCATGTTTAGGTCCCTACAGAAAAGACAAAAGGGTCTTTAGTTTCCATGGTTAAACTCAGGCTAACAATGCATCAACTAGGAGACAGGCTCTATCTAACCTAACAAAAAAGAACACAAAACATGAAGGTCTCACATTTTATCCCATAACTTGTCAAGACAACCTTCTTTCCCTCTCAGGCAGACTGACTTTTCCTAGGGACCTATGTTGTCCTTTATATTCGTGGTACTTGGAGTAGTCTCCAAAAAGGATGCACTAGGAATCTCTATCTATTCTTCTGACGAACCTCATCTCCCCCAGAGGACTTAGCCCTCCAGACTTACAGAACTACCTGGAGGCTGAGAACCTTACCACTAGGGGAAATACCCAGGCAATTATCAGAGAATCAACCCCTTTCCACTGGACCTTCACAATCCACAGAACTAAAAGAAGCCAAAGTCCATATTTAGGCCTCTCTCTCTCTCTCTCTCTCTCTCTCTCTCTCTCTGTCTCCCTCTCTCTCTCTGTCTCTCTCTCTCTGTTTAGTCCAGAAACTCTTTCTCTGTGCCCTTATCTCCTCTCCTTGGCTCTTTCTTTCATGGGGCCATGATTCCCTGAAGAAGCCTTGCAGATATACAGGGGTCTCTTCCAGGGAACAAAATTTTAGTCCCTGTAGACCCTCTTTTATCTACATCTCTCCCTCTTCTCTGTCTCTCTGTCTCTCTCTTTCTCTGTCTCTCTGATGTTTAGTCTAGAAATACTTCTCTGTGCCCTTATCTCCTCTCCTTGGCTCTTTCTCTCATGGGGCCATGATTCCCTGGAGAAGCTTTGCAGATATGCAGGGGTCTCTTCCAGGGAACAAAATTTGAGTCCATATAGGCCCTCTTTTATCTGCATCTCTCCCTCTTCTCTCTCTCTCTCTCTCTCTCTCTCTCTCTCTCTCTCTCTCTCTCTCCATTTATTTCTTTTATTTCTTTATTTATTTAATCTATAAGCCATACTTTCTTTTTTTCTAACTTGTTTCATTTTTTTCCCTAATCACATATTAAAACAATTTTTTAACATTTGCTTTTTTAAAGTTTTATCTGCATCTCTTAGGTCTAGTATCTCTATTTTTCTAGTTTAACCTTTATAAAAGGTGCATTCCAGGTGCTCCAAAACTAGTCATGTATCACAATTAGGGTAAGGAGAATTCACAGCCCACCAAGAAGACATCATCAATGCCAGACCAAATTATGAAATGTGGTAGGATGGATATTTGTCCTTGTATGGGGAGACATCGTCAATGCCAGAACAAAAGTCTCACCCTTTAACCTGGTTACCGTTGACCAAGTTTCCCCCGGGACACCTTCTACATATGATTGAAGGCTCCGTAGGCTGGGAAATGAAGTACATGGAATGAAGGGAAGGGGAAATCTACTGTCAAGGCCTAACTCAAGACCTTGTCCTCCTTTCTGAACCACTTCTTCATAACCCACCTCTAGCTTTTATTGCTTAATGGACTTAATTGGAACAATCTCTGCCCAGGTTCTGAAATCACCCCTGGGTTCTCTGTTCTTGGTGTGGCAGACCAGAGGGATCTGGGAATGTAGGGTGGGAAAACAGAGCCAGGAGTCAAGCTGTACCTTAGAGCACCTGAATACCTTTGTATTTCTTTCATTCTCTCTCTGGAGAGAGCAGCACCAATTCCCCAGCTACTCATTTTTTAGAAAGCATCTGGTTTTCATTCCAGCTGTTGCAAAATGCCTATATCTCTGCTTCTTCCTATGCCAGCAGAGTTGTTCTGACGGTAATGCTTCACATGCCTTTTCAGGAGCTATGTACACAGGCTCGTCACTTCTAGCCTGGCCTCTAGGCTGCCTGCATTTCAGTTTTGGGGTCCCCTTGACATTCATGGGTTCTGGCTCTGAGTCCCTCACCTCACCAGCTTTATGATGATGCTATAGGGATGGTATAGAAATACTTTTCGGAGGCTCCTCTCTTCACTGGCCAGTGGCCCTTGTCAATTCCAGCCTTTAAGAGGGTAAGAAGGGCTCTACTTTAGACTGCCTAGAAGCCCCTCTCAAAATTAACCAGAGACTTGGTTCTTCAGGAGATGCAACATCACCCAGATGTTGGGGATTACAGCTATATCCAGATTAGTGTGAGTAATAAACCCTGGACCCCATTGAGTGATCAAATTATTTGTATTCATACTGCATATTTCCATTGGGCTGTAACCAATTTATACCAAATTATAACTTTAAATAGTATGAATTTGAATCCATGGGACCACTTCATGGGATTACTCATTTGCACTAATTAGAACCTAGCCATAGCCTTTTCCTAAGTTCCTTTTCTATAGAAGTTAATGGTATGTATCTAAAAAACATGCTGTGTCTACATCAAGAGTCTGTCTACAAGAGTAGGTTGTACAGCAGTAGAAAACAGTAGCCTTCAACTCCAGGCAAAGCATTTCCCCTTCTGAAGTTTATTCTTTCTCTGCATAAAATGAGAGGTTTAGAGAAAATGATCTCTCAGGCCCCTTCCAGCCCCGAATACTGTGAGCGATATAACCTATTTGGTCATGTGAAGTATCTTTATGTTGTCCTAATTTTCAAAAAAAGGAAGTGAGTGGAGTCTGCAAATTATAAGCCAGTGAGCTAGATTTCAATTCCTGACAAAGTTCTAGATCATGTAACTAAAGAAATAGTTAGTGGACATCTAGAAAAGGAAGCAGCAATCGTCAAGATGCAACATGATTTCATCAAGAATAGAGCATGCTGGGGACTCCTATAGAGAGTTTATGTAGATTTTATCAAAATACCTGACAACGCCTCTCATTATTCTTGTGGAAAAGTCCAAAGAACATGAGCCAGACAGTAGACTTGTAGTTGGAATGGTCATTAATAAGGCAATGTCTACTTGGAAGGAGGTCTCTAATGAAGTCCCCCAGGGATCTCTCCTATTTAACATGTTTACCAATAACTTGGATAAAGGCACAGATGGCAAGCTTATCAAATATACTGAAGACACAAAGCTGGGAAGGGTAGTTAACACACTGGGTGATGAATCAGAATCCAAAACTATTTCAACAGGTCAGAATATTGTGCCAGATCAAATATGATGAAATTTAATTCTGATCAATATAAAGTCTTACATTTGGGTTTTTAGAAATCTATTTCATAAGTTGAGCATGTAGGAGCCATGCTTAGGTAATATTTTATCTGGCATTGAAAAAATGGGGGTCAGAGTGAGTCTTACTGGACTACAGTCTCAATATGCTTCAACAGTATGATATGAAACCCAAGAAAGCAAACAGGACCTCAGTCTGTATTGAAAGGCACGGGAATGGGGCAGCCATCCTCCTGGACACTGCCCTGATCGGACTGACCACATCTAAGTGTCACATTTTAAGAAGGACTTTGATAAAATAGAATAGTCAGAAGAGGAGAGACAGCCAGGTTAGTGAAGGCCCTCGAGATCACATCCTATGAGCGTGATTCTAGGATGTTTAATGGGGAGAAGAGCAGACTTAGTGATTGGGGCTTAGGGATCCCCAACCTCTACCTAGGGAGTCAATTCTTCTGGATTTTCCAAATCCTTATGACCACTGAAGATGAGGAGAATGGTTAGGAGGCATTCAAAATTCACCAAGCAGCCCACAGAGGTGAAGGGAGGTAGGGAGGATTAGACCCAGCATTCATTCCTACCCTCTGTGGGAAGTTGGTTAGCTCCAGCTCATCCCAGAAAGTTGGGGGTGTGAGTCCTGGCAGCAGAACTGGGACCAGTTTGTTGCCATCTGATCTACACAGCTTAAAGAGAACCACTATCTCATAGCTGATTGAATGAGAACTCCTGCTATTCTGTTAGATATTTTCTTGTCCTCGGGCAAGGGACAGTGATGAGTCCTGAGCAGACCATAGGGCTAGTCTCTGTTTCTCTCTTTTTCTTTTGGGGAACCGGGTGGACTTCCCCTTGAAGGCAAGCTGGATCCTCTGTTCCTTCACCAGAGACCAAGGACAATTCTTACGAGTTTTTAGAAGGCTACTGTCCTTAAAACAAACAAATTTTTCATGAAATAATACCTCTGAAGGAAATATCCTTGATCTGTAAGTGGGGGTCATCTGTAGGTTGGGGGTGGGGCAGACCTCTGAGCAGCACCAGAGATGGAAACCACAAAGCGGTTCTTAGGGAGCTGGGGCTGGGCTCTGTGCACTCATGGGCAGGTACCAACCGCCTGACTGCGAAACAGGTGACCCATGTTCTCCCTATGGCTTTTTTTCCCATTTAGAAGACAGCACCATTCGATGTGAACAACTGAATCAGCTTCAGGATTGGCTGGCTGATTTCCGAAAATCTACCTCCTCCTCCAGCACAGCCAATCCCGAGGAGCTAGTGGCATTCGACGTGCTTTGCGGAGACTTCAACTTTGACAACTGCTCTGCTGGTGAGAAAGCTTTTTCTCTGTCTTCCTCCTCTAATCCTATGAAACTGAAAGTGGGTCCTGGAAGCCTCATTCTGCCTCTGATACTTACTTCTTATGGGACTTTGGGCACATCATATTATCGCCCTGGGCCTTAGTTTCTCCATCCATAAAATGAAGAGCTTAGACGATATGGTCTCTGAGGTCTCCGCTGGGATGCCGTGACTACCCCTCTTAACCTAGCCCCTGGTGACACATCATCAGTCATCCTCACCCTGAATGGTGCCTCCCTCTAGTCTTAGGGGAAAATGTTCAGGGCTGGGAAGCACCTTGTTAGCAAGACCAGAAAGAACAGATACTCTGGTGTTTCATCCACTACCATTTTCCACCAACATCACCTGTTCTCAAAGCTCCCTAGATCCTGGGACCTCCCCTCATCGAGTGGTCCCAGCTGAGACCCATCACTGCTGCCATGCTGGTCTGGAGGTACCATCTTTCAGCCCAGAGTAGAAATGGGGCCAGGCTAGCTTATAGTATTGTCAGGGAACTGACCAGCACCAAGCTCTGTATGATCCCAGACTAGCCATTAGGACCCAAGCCCTTAAGAAACAAGTGAGGGGCAGGTAGGTGGCGCAGTGAATACCACACAAACCCTGGAGTCCAGAGGACCTGAGTTCAAATCCAGCTTCAGATACTTGATAACTTACTAGCTGTATGACCTTGGGCAAGTCACTTAACTCCAACTGCCACACCTCCCCCTCAAAAAAAAAAAAAGAAACAAGTGACAAACTTAATTTCTTTTTAAAAATTGGGTGTGAAGAGGGGTGGCTGTCCTCACATCACAGAAATAATGTTAATTCCTCCAGCGTGGACATGAGGCACTGTTTTCATAAAGGCTATGGAAAACGAACAGGTCTTTGACTTTCGTTTTACATGGCCAGCTTTATGGTTTGCAAAGCATTTTGTCTACATCCTCTTCTTTGATCCTCACAATAACCCTATGGGGCAGCTACTATGACAATAAACCATTTTACAGATGAGGAAACTGAGGCCAAAAGAGGCTAAGGGACTTGATCAAGGTCACATGGCCAGCAAGGGTTTGAGGTAGGATTTGAATTCAGATCTCCTGACTCAGGACTAGGCACTGTGCCACACAGCTGTCTCTGTGCACACGTGATGAGTGGACAACACAACTTCCGGATCAACAGATCCTTCCCTCTTCTAGACAAATACACCAAGCCGAGGCTAAAATCCCAGAGCACCGGACACCAAGGAGAGGGGATGGGGCAGAGAGGGTGGAGAAAGCCTCAATCCAGGCATTCCTGGACCTTCACAGGAACTCTTGGAGTGCTCACTCCTGAGAAAGCCTAAATGACGGCTTTAAGGACCGGTCCTTCATGAACTCAGGAGCTGACCCAAGGCCAGAGGGGGCACACAGAGCCCACTATCCTTGGGCAGGGGAGAACTAGAGGCCAGTGGGTAAAGGGATCTGCCCTTTCTGAACATTTTTAAAAGAACTTTTACCAAGATATTCTCATGCCTTTCACTCTTTCAGGGCAGGGGTCCTATCTTGTGCCCTTGGTCCCTCCCTCAGTGTCAAACACTGCCTTGCACAGATTAGGTACTTAATAATTAATAATTTAATCATTTTTGTGAGATAACTCCTGTGTGTAGATCCAGAGAGTCCAGAAGCGTCTTGCGCCAGGCACCATTACAGTTACAATTGCTTAAATCTAGTTCATCCAAGACTGAACGGCATCTTCCACAGATGGTATCGGGGCCTCCGTGAGCAGCCTCTGACAGCCTGGACAGTTTCCCCATCCCTCCCTGGGCAAGACCCTCGCCCCTGCGTTCTGGTCTCTGCCTGGAGGGAAGAACTCCTCCTGAGAGGCTTCAGGGTCACTGTCGGGCAGGGCCAAAGCAAGGGGAGATGAAGGTCCTTGGCATTCCTGGACTTCCACTTTGCTTGGGAACAGGCCTGGCTCATTTCTTCTTCTCTGCTCAGATGACAAGCTGGTACAACAACACTCCCTGTTTACACACTACAAGGACCCCTGCCGCCTTGGTCCAGGGGAGGATAAGCCGTGGGCAATCGGTAAGGCATCCCCTTGCGCTTCACAGGGGACCGTGCTGTCTCTGCCACAGGATCAAGGTGGCCCCTGCAGGGCCACGGGGTGTGGCCAGGGGAAGGATAACCAGTCAGATGCCCGTTGGTGTGGGTTCTTACTACGTGGGCCACAACTATTCCTGACTTGGGAGCCAGTGCACGTACAAGCTGCCAAGAACTTTCCAGAACAGACCACAGACTCGGAACAATGAGACATAGATTACAGCCAAAGGGCCCCTCCTTCCCCCACTTCCCTTAGGAAAGAAGCAAACGTGCTAGTCCCATTCCTGACTACAGCAGAGGGGAGAGCAAACGCGTTGGGGGAGAAGGGGAAGGTCTCTTTCACACCTGAGAAGAGAAGGTGGCCATGGCAGCCTCCTCCCAGATTGCCCTTTGTTCCTCTCCCCTCAGAAACAGGGAAGGGGCTGCAGCACGAGTCACCCCCCCCCCCCCCCCCCCCCGTCCCCGGACTGCATTTCCACATTGCAGTTCTAGGAACGGCGTGTACACCTGGGGAGGCAGGGAACAAAGTTCAGCCACTACGTGTGATTATCTAATTCATATTCTTGTGTCCTCTTGGTTCTCAGGTACTTTTTTAAAACAAGATCGCCTCCATGACGAGGAGGTGTGCACCCCAGACAATCTGCAAAAGTAAGCCGCTTCGCCCTGGGGTTTTCCCTTTACCAGATAGAAAATCCAGTCTGGGTCATGACCCCAAGGAGATCTCAATCAGGGAGGCATCAGAGCTGGCTTTGGAGTCCAGTCCTGTCTGTCATTTATTACCTGTGTGACCTTGGGAAAGTCACGTCCCAGTTCTGGGCCTCAGTTTCTCCATCTGTAAAATGGGGGATTAGACAAGGTGGCTTCTGAGGCCCTTTACAGCTCTACATCCATGATCTTATTTCGGGGGTGGGGGGGAGAGTCAATGATAGCTCTTTGGATGGCCACAGCATAGATTCAGAAGAAGAAAGCAAAGTTTCACTAGATTATTATGTCAAAGGCCACAAAGAACCCAAAACAGGCTTGTATAGCGAAAAGGGAAGTGGATTTGGAGCCAAAGAACCAAATCCTGGCTTGGCCACCTACCCTCTCTGGGGCCCTGGGCAAATTACATCTTCATTTGTAAACAGGAGAGGTGAGGATGGGGATGGGAAGAGATCATTTCTATGGCCCCTTCTAGCTCTGTGAGCCTAGGCTCAGACACAACTGAATCTGAACCTCCCAGTGACCTTCTTCAGAGACACAAGCAGCATGTGAGCTTTTCTAAGGCTACACTAAAGTCACAGAGATGAAATGGACAATGTCCCTATTGGGGCCAGCAGTGGGCCAAGGATGGATCCATTACACCAGGACAAACCTTCAGGAGACAACAGCCCATTATATTTAACACTTGAGCAGGAGGCCAAGGAGCTCACACTTGAGTTCAAACACACACACACACATGCGTGTGCACACATGCGCACGCATGCACGCGTGCACACACACACACACACACACACACTGTCCCAGAAAGCACATATCTGAGAGCCTGAGATCATTTAAGATGTTCCTATCTGCTTATTCCCACATTGGTTAATGGTGCCCAAAGCCGGTGGTCAGATCAGCCTTGAGCACACATCGCTGAGTGGATTCCTCTTCACATGGCACTGCCGTTGGTCCTCCATCCTTCTCTGTGCAGTTAATGAGCAGTCCCTTGTGTGAATGACCTGCTGGTATAGCCTGGGAGGGAGGGGCCAGGTCAGAGGTTGAGCTCCTGCTTGGCTAAGAAGCAGGCTCTGGTTCTTCACCTTCATGATCCGTAATTGTCATCATCATTATCCTTTTCCATGCCCAGGCTAATCAAACGTTTTTCACAAAGGGCTTCCCTCATTAAAAAGAACATACAAATGGATTTCTTGGCTAGAATTTGACCTTTTCACTCAACATACTCCAGTGGCACTTGGTTTCCTCACAAAGGGAGCTGAACTGTGCTAGGAACCATTCATTCATTCAATCAACAAGCATTTATTAAGTGCTTACTTTGTGACAGGCTCTGTACTAACCAAGATCCTGAAAATGGGAGGCTGGGAGGAAAGGTGCTCCAGGAACAAGAGTCAAGAGAAGGAGTATTGTGTGCCCACCAGTGTAACTGGACAGGAGAGTGCACGGAAGGGAACAAAATAGAAGTCTGGAAAAGGAGGCAAAGGGGCCAGATGACCAAGAGCTGCAAATGCCAAACAAAGCATCTTTTTGTTGGATCGTCAAAGCAATAGGGAGCCACTGGAGTTTATTGAGTAGAGCGATTATATGGTCAGACCTGTGCTTTAGGAAAATCTCCTTGACAGGTAAAGGGAAGATGAATTAGAGTTGTGTGAGACTAAAGGTAAGGAGCCCAAATAGAAAGTTATTACAGTAATCCAAGTGTGTGGCGATAAGGCTGGCAGCTAGGGTGAGTACAGAAAAGGGGGTGTATACAAGAGATGCGTAGAGAAAGAAATGCCAAGATTTGGCAACTGACTGGGGATGTGGAGCAAGCAAGAAAGGAGTCAAGGCTCCTCTGGGAAACTGGAAGGACTGTGGTGTAAGGAAGTTCAGAAGAAGGAAGGGTTGGGATTGGGTAGAGAGAGAATGAGTTCTGATTTGGATGTGTTGAGTTTGAGATGTCTCAAAATATCCAACAGAGATTTGGTGATGGAAAACTGAAGACCCAGGAGGCTAGGACTGGATATGCAGGTCTGGTAATCACCTGCACTGAGCCCATGACCATTGAGCCCATGATGAGAGAGAGACAGAGACAGAGAGACAGAAAGACAAAGAGACAGAGACAGAGAGGGAGACAAAGAGACAAAGAGAGAGACAGAGACAGCGAGGCGAAGACAGAGACAGAGAGAGAGACAGAGAGACAAAGAATAGGAGGAGGAGAAGAGAGGACAGGGCCGAGGACAGAGCCTTAGGGGACACTCGGAGGTAGTGGATCAAGATTCAGCAAAATAGACTAAAGAAGAAGAGTTGGACAGGTAGGAGGATCAGGAAAGGGCAGAGTCACAAAAACTCAGAAGAAAGAGGATTCAGGAAGAAATGGGATCAACAGTGCCAAATGCATTTGGCAAGCATTTATTAAATACCTGCTGTTTCTACAGCCCTGGGTTCCATGCTGGAAGAAATACGAAGCTGAGAGAAAACATAGTTTGGACTCTTACGGAGCTTCCAGTCTAACAGAAGTATGAGACACACAGACAGATGGAGTTCCCAGTATTTCCCTCCCTAGGGCACACAGAGGTATTAACCATGAGATCAACAGCTGAGGTGATGGCCCTAGCTGCACGGAAGGCCTTGTGCCTGTTGCTGGAGTTCACAATGTGGGCAAATGCAGGGCCCTCGGGGAACCTGAGTGATCTGAGGTGCTTCACTCCCTGTCCAGCTGTAGGTTGTGCATGAAACAAAGGAAAAAAAGCCATCAGCTGAAAGAAAACACTGCTACCTACAGACATTTCCCCTGCAGAAAACAAGCCTAGAGCTCAAACCCCTCCTAATGGAAGGAAAATTTTCAATCATAAGACTTGGCAGAGAGACCAAGACGGCATTTGTATTGGCAAGGACTGTGCTAGATGCAGCCCAGGTATCAATTTTCTTTGGCCTATTAATAAAATTGGACCACCGGGTTACATGATTCAGATAGGTCAATGGGGCTGGCCACGGAGTTTTGTCTCTAATTCAAAAAAACGTTAATAATACTTGGTTACCTTCTTAAGAATTCCACTGAGCCTAGGGCTGCCAGTGCTCTGGACATGCCTTCTTGGGATGCCTAACTCCTTGGTCCTTATCTGGAAACGGAATAATAAAAAAGTCAAGTTTTTACACAGGGCTTTAAGATTCGCAGTTTTCCCCACTGCAACGCTGACTTACACGGTGCCAGAATTATTGTCCCCATTTTACAGACAAAACTGAGCTTGGAGAGGCAGTGATTTGCCCACCTGGACAGAGAGGCTCCATCAGACTAAGTGTGAAACCTTCCTCTCCCCCATGACATAGCGACTTTGCATTAAACTGACTTCCAGTAAAGCAAAGCCAGTGGCTAGTAGCCACCAATTAGATAACAGGGCCAAGCAAATCTAGTGCAAGCTGATAACTTCTAAAGCAAAGAAGATTCCATCACAGGCAGGTTGCATTCTGGAATCTAAATGAGACTTTCACAGAAGATGTACATTTACAAGCCCAACAGTTGAAGCAATTTCTAATTCAAAGTCTAAAATTACATGAACTCAGGGCTGTCTCTTCTTACAGCTCGTTTGAGGCAATTAATTAGATTATAGTCTAAATCCAAAGCACCAACCTATACCAAGAAAATCATCTTTTATGAGGTGATGATTAAAAAATGACTCCTATCCTTTGCTTATCAGTAACTCTCAGATCACCGATGCTGGAATTAATTAGGGAAGGTAAATGGATGATAATGGATTCCATTTCTGAGATTTAATGATGTTCTGAATGTTATTAAGAGTATTTATCTTTAATGCTGATAAATTACTTCTTGTAGAAACCCATGTTCGCTCATTGAACCATTTTCATGCTCTTCTTTCCAATTCAATGGATTCAATTTAACTGACCCTATCCAGAACATCATTTTAAAACTATGCGGCATCTCGTCTTTTACTTCATCCTGGATGCTTCTGAAGAGGTTAAGACTGCAGGAAGGATGCTTTCTAGCTCATTCATCCTCTTGAACCAGTCCCTAGCTTCAAGTTGATAGTTTTTTCTAAGCAGGGGACAGGGAACGAGGTGGCCTGCTTCTCAACCCAAAATGGATTAAAGTCTATACATTCATCCCACTGTCCAACCAGCAAGCCTATTCATATTCAAGTCTATTCATCGAACCAGAGTGTTGAAAAGGAGCTTAAGCATGATACTATGGAAAGAGAACAGGGGCAGGAGCCTTGGTCTCGGGGTCAAATACCAACTCTGTCTCTCGCCATCTACGTGACCTAAGTTTGGGCTTCAGTTCCTCATCTAGAAGATGAAGGGTTTGGATTAAATGGCCCCTCAGGTCCTTCCAACTCTAAATCTACAACCCACTCCCACAACCTCACCTTACAGACAAGAAAATTAACTGCCCTAAGAAATGATTGTCCAAGGTCACCCTGCTAGCTAGCAGAGCTGGGACTAGAATCCAGATCCCCTGACCACTAGTCTTTCCAGTGCATCAGGCTCCTCCTAATACTCTTATGTGAGGGTAATAGCAAAATCCACAGAGGCAAGTTGAGAACTGATTTCATGGAAATCGTTGTAGGCATGGAGTCTTGAGAGCTGGGTTTCCTTAGTGTTAACTCAGTCCCTGTTCAATCCTAATTCACTACATGGCTCCGGAAGATCACCTAACTACTCTGCACCTCAATTTGCCCACGTATCTACGTTACCTAGTCATAGGATTATAAGCTTGGAGCCAGAACGGAACTCTAACTCAACTCCCTCATGTTACAGTTGAGAAAACTGAAGTCCAGAAAGGTGATCTATCCAAGGTCACACAAGTCGTGACACCAATGGGACTGGAATTCAAGTCCTCTGACTCCAAAGCTCAGTGCTCTTTCCTGGACCCCACCACCCCTCTGGACCACTCTGCTGGGAGATTCAGTGAGATAATACATGTGAAAATGAACCTCTGTACTCTTTGAGAAGAAAAAAAGTCTCTCTGCCCCACGGAGACTAGGTTGCCAACAGCTAACATCCCTCTGCTATGGAGCAGAAACCCAGCTCCTAGAAAAGGGGGCCTGCCCCCCCCATCATGGTGCCACAGGCTATGCATTTCAAGCATTCATTCTTCTCCAGCAAGAGGGAAGACAAAAGAAATAGACTGCTACTTCCAGCTCTCATATTGTACTCAAATGGACTCTGGAAAAAGTCATTTTTGAGCCATTAAAAGAATTAAGACTAAAAGTCCACATTTTTAAAAGTTTCATCACAACAGCAGTGGGAGGGCCCAGATTGGCCCGCAAGAGATTAGCCAGCAGATTAACCAGCAAGGGGCCAAGAGTTATTCTTGGCTTAAGGTGACAACCTCCACTTCCCTAAATGAAGCTGAGCCTGTAGGTGCCAGGGTCACGTTACACGGCAGTGCTTAGCTAAGCATCTAGGCTTTTCAATTTAGAGACCCTGGTTTCCTTTCCCATAAATCCTGTTTCCAAAGAGCAAAGTTTATTTGAGTCACAACAGGAGAGACTTGAGTTTTTGAATGTTTAATCAACTGAGCATAGTCAAGATTATTTCCCTTTTTACAACCTAATGGCAGCTCCACTGGCAGCAACCATAGATGGACATGCCTGAATCTTGTGTTGGGGTTTGGGGAGGGAGTTGAGGAGGGGTGGTCAGAGTCATCCCTCAAAAACATCCCACACCTGAAATGGTGAACCTTGAGACTCACAACTTGTCCATTTGTACGGACTAGGGCCTTGGAAAGTGAAGAAGGGAGGAAGGAATATATTGACTATCCCACCAGCAAGAGTCATCCCTCCAACCAGAAGATCTTGGTGAAGGGTAATGGTCGGAGAATTGACTACATGCTCTACTCAGAGGAGGGGCTCTACCTGGAGTGGAAAGTGGTGAGTGTTCCAGCAAAAAATGTGTGCGGGGCACCTGGGAGGACTCCCTGGGCAATAGGCTAGTCCACTCTGCTTTGGCAGGCAGCCCTGCAGCCCTATCCCCAGGCTCAGGTGTGACATCAATGGAGCTGAGCACAAAAGACACCAGCTTGCTAGGCTGGATAGAGGCAGAAACTTTGAGTTAGGGTGAACTATCTCAGCTGAGACAGCATGGTATAAGTTAAAGAGCTCTGTATTTGGAATCAGAGGACCTGTCCAATGCCAGCTCTGCTACTAAGAAAAGACCTACGGGAACCTGGGCAAGTTGTATCTCTGGACCCATTACCTCATGGGTAAAAGGTTGGGCCAGATCTGGGGTTCTCATCTTGTTTGTGTCATGAGCCCCTTTGGTAGCCTCACGAAGCCTATGGACCCCTCAGAATCCTATTGGTAAATACATAGGATTACAAAGGGAACCAATTAGATCAAAATACAATATCAAAATATTTTTTTAAACAAGTTCCCAGAGCCCAGGTTAAGGACTTTTTAAATGATGTCTGATGCCTCTTCCAGCTCCAAATAATATGGCCTCAGTTGTACAAGTGGGTGAAACGAGAGCACCTGCCTCACAGGGCTGTGAGGATCAAATGAGCCGATCTATGTACAGCACTTTACAAACCGAATCATCACCACGCTAGCGTCAGCTAGGATGGTGACAATCATCCTACAACCTACAGGGCCCAACCTAAGGCGGGAGTTGGGGAGTCAGTGGGGGGGAGGGGGAAGGGTGAGCTCAGCAGGAGGAGCCTCCGATAGGAAAGCACAACCTTTTCAAAGGACCATGGCAGCAGCCACCTGGTCTCTCCTCCACTGTGGTGCCAAAGTCTTTGTTTGACCACCTCTTTCCCTCCACATTCACCTTATTATCAGGATGTTCTTTGCTGTGCTTAACTGCAATCCCTCCTGCTGAACTTTATCCTCACTCCTTCTTGTCCTTTACACCGTTATTTTCCTGTAGGAGGTGGAGGAATTCAGTTTTATTACCCAGTTAGCAAGTCTGACTGACCACCTACCTGTGGCCATGCGCTTGATGGTCAACACTGGCGAGGAAGAGGTGTAGCTGCGCCAGCCCCACGGTCAGTCAGGACCCAGGCCAGCCTAAGAAGACCTGGTCTATGTTCTTGGGATACAAAGGACTTTTTTCCAGTGCCACGTGAGCCAGATGAAAACACCTGGCCTCTGGTCGCCTCTCCCAGCACCTCCAAAAGTGGACCAGGTCCCTTCCCCATTGCTCCCTGGAGCTGGGAAGAGGGGACAAGGATGGTAGGAGGTGAGGGACCAAAAGGGATCCACGAGGGCTGAGACCACTGTCTGAAGCTACTCAAGGCAGCAGGGTCAGCCTGAATTTCTACGTGTTCACTGTGGACCAAGGAATGCCAGTGGCCAGGCGGGTGGGGAGGGGAAGGGAGAGCCGAGCCCTAATTCCTTTTAATCAGTGCCATTCTTACAAAACATGGTTTTATATGAATTATACAGCACAACTTAGTTTGTAATCTGTGGGGTAGTGCTATTAATGGGTTTTGCATCATTTCTTTGTATAGCTCTTATAAAGCTGAAGGCTTGGTTTTGGATTTTCTTTTTTTTTAGCCTGCCAATGTTGTCATAGCATGCCTGTGCCCTAGCATGCGCTCTAACTGCATGCTACACACTTGAGATGAAACAGCCATTATGATAGCCATAGGGTAAAAATAGGGGAAAAAAAAAAAAAAGAATTCGAAACGCAATCAGGAAACAGCCCAGGAAGCCCATTACGGAGTGCTGGACAGCCATTTTTTTTTTTTTTTACCAGCACAGTGGGGCTTTTCCAAACCAACAATAATGCTCTGTCTCCAGCGGCAGGGAAAATGCTGTGTTCCTTTCCGAAGGCCTACATTTGAGGGGAATTATGCTCTAGGAAGGAAAAAAATCAACTTTGAGGTTCCCAGGAAGGGAAGGCCCATAGAGAGCAGGTTAGTGTCAGTCCCCACCTGACTCTAAAGACTCCCAATGCTCCTAAAAGAGGCTTGTCAGGGTTGAAAACTAGAAAAGGGACGTTTCTGGGAAACGGATGAGGAAAAGGGAAAACGCGATAGAACCTGCGGTTTTATTGGAGGGATAGGAAATCTCACCATACAAGTGGGAAGGAGCCATCTGCATTTTAAAAATATTGGTTTGTAGCATTGTTCTTTTCCTGTCTCTAAACCCACAGTTCTGTTTCTATTGCATGACCTTTCTTAGCTTCAAACCTGAGTGACTTTGACCAGATGACAAAGTTAGGCCTTCAGGGTTCTTCTCCATCATGTGGCATCATTTTGTGATTTGGGGAAGAAAAAAAAAATTCCCTTTGTGCCTCAGTTTACCCACTGGTCCAGTGGACTACTGGTCCCTACCTCACTGGCCCAGCTGAGCCCCAAGGGAGTTGGCTGTATTGTTGCTGACAGAAGACTGGCTGTCCATGGTCAGCTTCTGAGTGGTGGGTGTCTCCAGGATGAAGTCTGCCTTGGCCTATCTGTTTCTCTCTCTTCATCCAGTAGCCACCCCCAGATCTCCTGGGATCTCATTCCCAGTTGCTCAGCACATCTACCTTTTCTTTTTGGCCCATGGCTGAGGGCCCCTGGACACCAAGCCATAGCAGGGGGGAAGGCAGGGGAGATGGAGGTACAACTAAGGATCCTTTGAGGGCTGGGTCTTTGCATTCCCACTGGGCTCTCCCAAGGAAGGATTCTTAGTCAACCAACCACGAAAACTGAGGAGGGGGACGTCAAGAAAGAAAAGAAAATGACCAAATCAACCCCCTCCATTTGGTGAGACTTATCATTAACACCCTCCTGCCACAAGATCTCTGCACAGTCCACACAAATGGAGAGAAATGGCATCTTGTGTTCCCAGACAAACAGCCCCTGTGGCACCCTCCTGTATCACTCGCTTTTCCTCAATTGTGCTTTCTTTGGGTCCCCCCTTTGACTGGTCCTGGGCCACTCTGATCCCAGGTATCATTGCTGCAGGGGAAAAGTTAAATTCCCTCCACTCTCACCACCACGGGTTCCCGTTTGATCCCGGATCTGAAAATCACCTGTCCCGGAGCCTGATGCCCAGCCAGACCTCCTCCAACACACTCTGCCAATTCCCTGTAGGAACATCCTGTCTTAAGCACCTTCAGCTTTAATTCTCTTCATAGCCTCTTTAAATAGAAGCAATCAGGCATTTTCCTCTCCCTCTAGCCCATGGAATTTTTTTAACTTCATGCTAAACTACTACTTGGATTTTGACCTGGGTTTTTTGGTGATCTCGGGTTTTAAACAGAATGATGTTACTGTAAACACAACCATACAACACCCTGAGCTCTTACTCACACCAGTCTTATACCCCAGCATAGCCCACAGTAAGAACAGGGTGACAACAGCACCAGAACCCCACGGTACCAATTCTCCTTGTCTTAGTACACTGACCCTGTGCCTTCTGATGCCTTCATCTGCATGAGAGACTGAGCGATGCTGATGGGCAGGAGAGAGGACAGGGAGAAATGACTCCCCCTCATCCCAACCCAGCCAATTATCAGTCCTCAGCCAAATAATGCAGCCAAGAGGCAACACTGGCTATGGACAGGTGACCCATGTGTGACCCATCCAAAGGCCTTAGCCCTTCACAGCCATGAGACACTGCTACTGTTTGGGGGAACAAATACCCCTCCCAAGTCAGGTAAGCCCAGGGCAGCTCTATGGATGCTGCTACTATAGGCCTAGACCCAAGGTTAGGCCCAAATTCATGGAAACCGAGGCCAACATCTAATTGTCCCCAGGCAATCCAACAGCAGGTGTGAGGGACAGAAGACCAAGGGCAAAGAATAGGATCCAGGGCAGCCAACCCACTGCAGGTCTGAGGGGGAGCAGTGCTGCCTGAGGCTGCTCCATCAAGAAATGCTATTTTTCTGAAGGGAGAAGTTTTCAGCTGTGAAACAAAGGATGAGAAGGTACAGACTATAGCTGACGGTATCTGATTAAATGATTCCCCTTGCTTAGTGAATCCTTCCTATTCCTGATCTCCCCTCCAAGGGTCACCATGGGAGTGATCACAACCACAGAAGGCAAGGGCTCCAAGCCATGCCAGGAAGAGCTGGACCTATGCCAAGGGAGCACTGCCAGTGTCCTGCCACCTTTACAGGGTGTTTCATCCAGAAATCATGGTTGCAGCATCTCTACATTCCTAAGGCTTAATGCTTTCAGGAATGTCAAACTCCAGGCCCTCCCTACTTGTCCCTTCCCTCACTGACTCTCCAAACAAGACCCTGACATCTTTTTGGAGTCATCCTCACTTTAGAAAAGGTTTTCACAGAGCTAGAGAACCCCAACTTCTTGTAAGAGAGAAGCCTTTAGATTCTGGGATTTTTTTAATATTCACTTATTCTGGTTTGTCAGCACGCATGAATCATGTGATTGTATGATTGAACACATGCAACAGGCCTCATCAGGTTGTGACTGTTCCAGCTGTGAAGCAGCACGCCCCTACCCACAGACACCACCAACATCCACAGCCATGTCCCCACACATCCAGAGCCTTGCAGATCGCCGAGTCCAGGGCCAGTGATAGAGAACGTCAGTGATCGATCCAGCAGGGGAGCCAGGCAATATTGAGGGCCGGACTTTGTAAACCAGGAAGGGACCGGTGCCTCTCTCAAAGGCTGGAGATAGAACATGTGACGGTCAGCATTGTTCTGCCAAGCAGGGCCATCTGCTGGGACCTGCATTCATTCACCCAGAAGCGACTGTTCCATCTGGAACAACAGGATGGCTGGGTCACACACTCCCCTCCTTACTGACTACACGGCCTTAGGCAAGTCTTTCAATCTCCCTGTGCCTCCATTGCGTCCTCTGTGAAACGGGGACAAGGTCCGGCCAGCCTTTGCAGCCTTTGGCTGGATGGAGCACCTAGCCCTGCTTTTATCCTTTTTGATAGAGATGTAGTGCTCAGAGGTCACAACTTCCCATCCCTAAATCCTTGGCAACCAGCCCAGAGCATTTGCTTGTCATACTGGTTTTATGAACCCCATAGATTACCCTAAGGGGGCTTGTCCATAAACTAAATTTTTACAATTCTGCTTTTTTTAAAAATTTCCCTGTGACTCAGATTCAACCAAATCGAGTAATGTCCAAGCTGGGAGTAGCTCATGATCTCACTCCCGGCTCAGAAACAATAATCTGCTTCTGCTTCTGCTTCTGCTTCTGCTCCTGCTCCTGCTCCAGGGCTGGGGAAGGTGAAGATGCCTCTGACCAGCTCCAAGATAAGCCATGCATTGGGACCCAATTCAGTCAGATGGCTTATGAAGGAAGCGTTTTCACGTGTCCAAAACCATCTTGAGTTTTAAGTATGAATATTAATCTTGATGCTTTTTAAATATTGTATTACTGCTAAGGTTTAGAAAATACTGTTTTAAAAGAAACTTTTTTAATTTCAATAATTTTTCTGTATTGTATCCTTCTGGGACCTGAAGGGGTTTTATACGGTAAGCACACCTAACGTTTTGGTAAAACTGTATCTGATATATATCCATCTGTTTCTTCCCTGTAAGAAAACAAGTCTTACACCTAATAAAATATTTTGAAGGGGTTTTTTTTTTCATTTATTGGTGCTGAAAGGAATGAATAGTTGATGTGAAGGAGAAAATAAAACATTAAAACTCAAAGCTTCTGTTTCCTATTTGAGTGATTTATTGGGGGAATTCGTTTTGCTCTGACCCCAGAGCATAAGCTATTTTTCAGGGCTTTAAAAAACAAAGAAGATCCACCCACTCCTGATCTCTGAGAGAAACCACAGTGGTAGCTAACAAATTTCTCTTCTATTCCTCAAGTACCTCCCAAAGATGCAATTTTTTATTATTATGGAAAGAGGACCCACTGCAAGACCCCAGTTCCAGGCCCAGCTCTGCCATTTTATGTGACCATGATCAAGCACCCTATGCAAGTAACTAATCCTAACTTTCCTGAATTGGGGATATGCTGTTTGCCCTACCTACTTCATGGAGCGGTTGTTAGCAAAGTGCTTTCAATCCTTCAAAACATCTGTCATTTCCTCTTTATAGGTACTTCATCCAGCACTGCAGCCCAAAAACCCTTCCTCTGTGCCTTCATAACTGTTTCACAGTTAGCTGTGGTTGAAAAAAAAAATCCCTAAGCTGGTGGCAAACCGTACAGTAAGAAGCCTCTCTGTAGTTAGCCAGACAGGCCAGACGACTTCAAACAACAGATACAGAGTCCAGCATAGGCTCATACTCGAGGCCTCTCCAGTTGGCTTAGGATCTGCCATTGCTGGTTGACTGGCACAGCCAGTCCCCCAAGGCCCACTCCATTCTCTGATTAGTTACCAGAGTGGGGCTTGAATGGAGAGTTATCCCAAACAAAAACAACTGTCATTAATCAGGTGAGCCTTACTTCCAATTCAAAAGCTAAGGACAGGATGTTGCCCAGCTGGCCCCTAGCACTGCATCCATCCTCCTTTCCTGCTGTTGCAGATGTGGTGGACAGTCTGAAGGCCAGGAGCTCCAGGGCATCTCCACTGACTGAATTATTGGCTCCCACATCTCCTGGGCACCGGTCTTTGGAGCTCGGCTGGTTGTGATTTTTGTTTTGTGGCTTTCGCTTTGGCTTAGATTTCTGACAGTGAGAAATTAAAAGGTAAAAGATACTGACATAGTGAGGAACTGTCTTCCAACATTGGAATCTGGAGCGGGGTGTTGGCTCTTGATTTCGGTGACCTCCAACCTCAAATGACATTCCCATAGCTCCATGGGAGCAACTCATTATCTGTCCGATGCAACTCTCCTCTCCAGTAAGGAAGGCATCAGCTTTCACCAGCTTTGTCTCCCTTGACTGAACTCCCCTTACAAAGTACAAAGCAAAATTAAGCCTGTAAAATGCTGGGCCACCTCAACCTTCCAGAGAAAAGTGATCGATGTCCAATTCCAAACGGATATGATGACCACCCCATACACCTAGTCTACAGGGCCTCATTCCAATCCCTTGTACTGAGGCAGGTCCCCACATGCAAGTCCCATCCGGGTCCTGTTTTTGCCCTAGATGTGGTCTCTCTTCCTTTGTGATACAACTTCCCTGAATGCAAAGCTAGGAGGTCCTCTCAGGTAACTTATGATGATAGTGTAAACCAGAGGCGTCATACATGCAGCCCACTGCATTCCCAAATGTGGCCTGAACCAGACTGAAATGTAATTAGGAAATATTTAACAAAATAAATAAAAATATAACAAAACAGAGACAGTATTGACGTGATTTCCTAAGTCAACATGAGGCCCTTAGGGATGTTCATGTACAGTGTAGTGCCCCTCTCCCCCACCATTTCTACTCGTTTGACACCATTGGTGTAAGCCACATGACTAAAGCATCTGCCATTAGATTGTCTTATTTTCAGTGTTACTGGAAACCTGCCACATGTCATAATTACCTGCCAAAGGCATTTCCTTCACCATGTGAAACAAGAAGTTCCCAGGTCATCTCCATCTATAACCAACACCTCCCCCATCCCAAACTGGCCATGGACAACAAGCAGGAATAGCCCACCATCTAAAAGCTGTAAGATTAATCCATTTCAAGCAAGAAGAAACCAATGCAAATGTGATCTCTATTTCTCTCCCTTTGCCAAAAATGGTCCCAGTCCATGGAGCCTCTGAGTACACCCTCACGGGATCACCAGGCTGAGCTAAGAGTTTCAGGCAACTTTATACCATATTAAGCACTAAAAATGAATTGGTACCAGGAAGGCTTTGTTGGTGAGGCACAGTTGGAGGAAACCCATGCTACTATTACCACAGCTGAGTAAAGTGCCTTCTTCTGATGATTTCCTCCCAGAGCTCTTTCCTGAGCCAGCTGTGACCATCTCAGGCCACATGGTCACTTGATGGAAGCCTCCTGGTTTGGCTACTGTGAGATGGATCACAAGGTCTGTGCAAGAGACGAAACAGCAAAGAGAGGCCGTGTGGGGTAATGAAGAGTGCTGGATGTGGGCTAAGAAGGCCCGGATTCAGATCTGGCCTCAGATGCACGTGAGCCATTTCATCTTCTCCTGGGACTGTTTCCTCAACTACAAAATGAGGCAGGACTTCATGGTCCCTTCCACCTCTAATCTACATCCCTACGAAATCACAGCATGGTATCCTTTTACAGCTGTCGATCATGGCCACAGGACAAGGAAAGAGCACATCCACAGTGCTGGGGACATGCGCACTCCCCAAGGCGGCTTTAAATTCATAAAATAAAATATAAAAGATTATGAAGAAAACCAATTATACTAAACTACAGTTCTAAAAAAGTATTTAGAAACCAGATCATGGACCCCACTGGGAGGGAAGGGCTTCACGATTGCCTCCCCACTCCCCCACCTTCCTCTTTTCAGGTGAGAAACCAGGATCCCATGGAATGACTTGCTCCAGACCATCCAGTTGTGTTGGCAGAGGTGCCTGGGAAGCCAGAGTTCTGCTCCCCAGGTCGCCCCCATCGGCACATGACACAAAAGCAGGGGAAGAACCCTAGGCCTGGTGCCCATCTCACGCTTACCCCTTTTCAGCCTCCTCACACCTCGGACCCCCATTCCCGCACATATTCTCTGGGATCCAGGGACACCAGCCTCCTGGCTGCTCCTCACATGGGACACACTGTCTCTTGGCTCTAGTCATTTCCTCTGGCTGTCCCTCAGGCCCTCCTCAAACCTACTTCCCAGCTTCCTTTAAGGCCAAATTAAAATCTCACCTTGTACAGGGAACTTTTTCTAAGTCCCCTTCATTCCAGTGCACTCTCTCCACTGATTATTGCAAACTTATCCTGTCTGTATCCCGTTTGTCCACCGCTGTTCACACGCTGTCTCCCTCCCTAGACTTGTGAGCTCTAGGAGAGCAGAGACTGCCTTTAATCCTTTGTAGCCCCAATTGTGGTCCCCAGAAGACATTTATGAGTATTTATTGAATGCCTGATCTAAAACATCAGGGCTGGAAAGGACCACAGAACCAAAAATGTCTCAAAAGACAACACGGAACATCAGAGAAATATCATCTCAGTCTAACCCCACCGCCCATCCCCTTTTCTTACAGACCCTGAGGAGGAAAATGACTGGCCAAGGGTCAAACAGCCAGCTCCTACTTGAAAGTGACTCAGCCCGGCTGTGCTTCCCTCCATCTTAAAGAACAATTTTCTTCAATTTTCTTCCACGTGTTCATAATGAACTTCATTTCCTTTAGCACAAGGAAGGGAGGCTGGGCTTCATGCCCCTTGTTCCAGAATAACAAAGCCCCTCATTTAGACTCTGGTCTTGCCGTGAGGACACCACTTTCTTAGTCACCTTTGTTCCCTCCGGCCTATGGCAGCTTCTCCTTATTAATCAAGACCACCCCCCCCCAAGAAACGACAGAGGTAGTTCTTAACTACCCCTTTCCAAGAAAGCCCACTGACCACATCATAACAGCTCCTGTGCTACTTTATTTCTTTATAACTAGAAAAGTCCAGGAGAACAAATTAACTTTAGCTTATAAGCCTGAAATCCATGGAAATATCCCCCACCTTTGGGTTAAACTCAAGGGCATAGGTGACAGTCTGGGGACTGTCCTGAGTTTTTGTTTCCAAAGTAGAATTAAGGAAATAAACAGCCTGTTTGCAGTGGGGATTCCAGGAGCACTCACCCTGTGGGAGAAAAAAGAGAAACTTTAGGAGTTCTGGAGCTTTTCAATGACCCTTTCCCAAATGACCCTTTTCCCAAACCCAATAAGCAAGGCAGGGAGGGGAGAGAGCTTACCCTGAGAAGCTGATTTTTTTTCCCAGTTTAAGAACTTTACATTAACCCCTATTACATTTAATAGAGATTAATTATGATGACTCTTGACTGACCCCTAGTAAATTCCATCATTAGACTTAGCTGACAGCAGCACCTCCTTAAGCTCAAGATGGATCCCGATTCCATCATCTGCTCTCTCCCCTTGCCAATTGCTCCTGCCCAAGTCAGATGGGGTCACAGCCCCTGCTCTAGATTCTTTAAGGGCTCCTGGAGACTTTGTGCTCTATCTGGTATTTGGCTTCCCCTCCCCTTCCCATCTCATTTCTCATCACTCCCACAATCCCAGGGGCCTACTGGGGCCATTTCCTGGACAGGACAGTCTCTCCCCTCCCTCAGGGCCTGTGCCAGTGTCCCCCAGGATGTCTGCAAGATGTTCTCTCCTTGCTTCTGCCTTCCTCATCTCCCCTCATGCCTGGTCACTAACACTTCTCTCTAGTCTGCATTACTTAACACACACCGTTGTACTTGTATGTGTCCTCAGTGTACACATCTGGGGTTAGCAAGTGTAAGCGCTCTGAGGGCAGAGTTACTTCCTTGTGGTATCTGATGTCTCCACCCCCTCACAAGGAGGACCCACCCCTCGTGCTAGGCCCAAGAACTCAGGAACAAGATTTTTCATTCATTTTCCAAAGGGCTCTCTCAGTCACTGCAGATAAACAATGATCAGAGAACAGAAGTGAATGCCAGAGAGTGCTGGCTGGACCACCCTAGAGAATCTGGGCAGCCCTTCAGTGACCTCAGGTCGCTACCTGACCCACAAGTCCATATTCTTTTTAACACTGATGTGTTTTCCTCAGATTCCGAGCCCATCAGGCCCCACAGGAGGGAGGTGTGGGTGAGTTCAAGCTAACAAAAGCGCCTACTCTGAGCAGGCCCTTCTGAGTGTCCAAGGACCGAAGGCCGAAGCCTCTCTTAAACACCATCTGCTAAGTCACAGAAGCTCTATCATCCACGTCAGGGGGGGCATGCCAGCAAAATCATGGTCCTCTCAAGGATGAAGTTAGAGTACTCCCTGGTAACACTGAATGTCTACAATCACAAACCTCAGAAGAACTGGCAACAGGGTGCCCTGGATAGAGCACCAGGACTCGGCAGTCATTTACTAGCTGTGTGACCCTGGGCAAGTCACTTAAATTCTGCCTACCTCAGTTTCCTTGACTGTACAATAGAGATAATAGCACGTACTCCTCCCAGGGCTGTTTTAAAAGTCAAATGAGAATATCTGTAAAAGGTACTATTTAATCACTGGCTATTCTCATTACTGTTAATAACAATAATCAAGTGGCAGAAGGCCTCTGATGGGTACAGGCAGGCTCAATGAGCCAGGGATGATGGAGGCAGAGGGCCAGGGCGCACATGCCCAGGACAAGCAATGTGAAGGGCCAGAGGTACGTACGAGGTATCAGAGACATTAAAAGGACAGAGGAAGCCCTAAGTGCACTGGGCAGATTATCCAGGAAGGAGCTGCCCAGGATGGAAGCCTATGCACGGGCTGGGAGTACCCACATCAAACAGAGGGGAGAAGCCATGGAGCACTCCACTTGCGAGTCAGGAAGATCCGAGTGCAAATCCTGCCTCAGATGCTTGCTAGTTATGTCACCCTGGACAAGCAATCTTACCTCCGTCTGTCTCCGTTTCCCTCTTCCCTCCAGGGTTATTTGTGAGGATCCAATGAGATGATATTGGTAAAGCTTTTTGAAAAACTTAAGGTGTTGTGTAAATTCTATTGTGACTACTATTATTGTCATTATCACAATTATTAACTCCCAGGCTCGTCAAAGTGTCCTTTCCAAAACCTCATCCAGAGTGTCACACCCATCAGCCCCCCGGGGCATGTCCTGGGCCCCCTGTACGGGCCAGGGAACCACCAAAAACACTAACCCTCCAGGAGGCAGTTTGGCCCCTTACTCCAGGGGCATCACAGGCTAGGGGCACAGAATCAGCCGAAGTGACTGAGGCAGTTACAGGCATCACCGCCAGGTTAAAAACACAACCACCTAACCTGCTTTTGATGGGTTCACTCTGGAATGTAACTCCATCGATAAACCAAGAGCTCTTCATTAAGAGCCTCTTCCACGCCAAGCACTAGAGATACAAAGAGGAGGAGCAGGCGCCCTCTCAGGGGAAACACTAAGTACCTAAACAGGTATATTCTGAACACTTACAAAATAAAGACAAAGTAAACTCGGGGCCGGGGGTGGGGGTGGGAGAATCGGGATGATGGCCCAGTCTGGATGAGGCAAGTGCAGCGAATGTATCCCAGGAGAGGACTCAAGTACAGTGTCCTTCACTTTGGGTGTGATGGTTTTATAGAAACGAATGGAGGCGCGCACTGTCCCAGCCACGCTCCACAACCCTGCAGGTACCTGGGCCTCAGGCATCCGGACCAGTCCTGTGCTGACCGAGCTCCCGGCAGTCAGTTGGTACTCCATCCAAAGGACCACTCCATGGCTCCTTCCAGGCCTGGAAGAAAGGGTCGTGAAGAGTGGCATGAGTTGCTGCCTGAAGAGATCTTCAGCAAACCAAAATGGCAGGTCCCCCACCTATTTCCCAGAACATTTGTTTGTCCTGTCACTTCTGGACCTGCCTGGGAAAAAAGTCTTCTTCAGAGAGCTCGGTCTCCGGCTCTCCCAGAACGGCAAAGAAGCCATCATGACAGCTCAGACCGGGAAAGAAAGGGCAGAGTCCGCCACAGTGGGCCCTTCAATGGCTGCACCCACTCATTGGGCAATAATCCCGAGACCTGGTAGGCCGTGAGATGGGTAGGTTCTCCTGGTAAAATAATCTCCCAAAAGAAGAATTAAAAGTGCATACGACAAGCCTTCAAGGCCCTTTCCTTTCTCCACTTGCTATTTCCAGCTCTGATGAGTACTTGGGATATCCTGAAGCAGAAACCACCACAGAGACCAACGTAGTGAAACATCACTTTATCCAACCAAACAGGGACCATTCCCAATGCTTCACACTCCAGTCCTTCCAGAAGCCATCCTGCTTCCTCTGTTAGACCTTGCTCTGAAAAGAAATGCTGTCTCCCCCCACCTCCCCCGGTCTGCGAGCCCTTTGAGAGAAGCTTCTGCCTCCAGCCTTTCCTAGTCTCCCCACCAGTGCTGGACACACGGCAGGAGCTTAATAAATGTGTGTTTACTGGACTGAGAAGGGCTGGTGGGCAGGGACTGGTTAGTGCCCCTTCCCACAAAAAGACATCCTTCACAACAGAAAAACAGGCAGAGTGAACTCCACTATCCTTGGGAAACACCCAGGATCTTCCCCAGGAAAATGCAGAGATATTCGGACACCACAACAGGAAGGTTCCAGGGGCCTTGTGCTTTACAAACTTTAACAAGTGCACACATTCTAGTTATTACTATTATTGGGGGAGATTCTTGTTTGGGTACCCCAAAGGCTTTCTAACTCTGAGACACTATGAGTCTGCGATATAACTGCATTTCTTTAAAAAATACTATTGGGCAGCCAGGTGGCGCAGTGAGTAGACACCAGCCCTGGAGTCACCTGAGTTCAAATCCTGCCTCAGACACTTGACATACTTACTAGCTGTGTGACCTTGGGCAAGTCACTTAACCCCAATTGCCCCGCCCCCCCAAAAAATACTATGGACTTTCTACCTGGTCCCACATCAACAGATGCTTTATGGATATCTCCTAGGTATTATATATCATTATCACTTCAAACTCAGTGAGTCAAAAAACAAACTATCTTTCCCCTAAACCTGCCCCTCCTCCACACTTCCTTATTTCTGCTGAAGGCATCACCACCATTATAGTTACCCAGGTCATACTCTAGGAATCATCCTTGACTTTTCTGGGTCCCTCCACTTCCATGGCCAATTGGTGGCCAAGTCTGGCCAATTCTACCTCCCCCACAGCTCTGTCTCATCAGCCATCATCTCTCTCCCTCCATGTTGCTAAGACCATTGTTCATCACTTCTCAATTAGACTGCTGCAAGAACCTTCTATCGGTCTTCTCTGTAAAAGCATACTTTCCACACAGGCAAAACATATTGATCTTAAAGACGGGATGAGTAAGGACAACTTATACTACAGATCTCCCAGAGGAACAGAACAAATAAAAAAACCTGAACACCAGAATGCAACAAGTAATACAAGAAACCGCCCAGAACTTCTAAACACAGAAAACAAAGTACTAATTTACAAAAAAATCCATAGAGCACCTCCAGAAAAAAAAAGACCCAAGGCTGCAAACTCCAAGGCACTCAGTGGTTAAATTTAACAATCCCACTGAGAAACAACAAATTCCGCGGGCAACCAGAAGAAAGATCTCCAAACACAGAGTAAAGGATATTTGAATAACGCAGGACCATTCAACAATTCCAAAGAGCAACGGAGCTAGCTCAAGGTCAGACCAAGGTGACCTGCCCTGCAAGTCAGAGCCTAACCATAAATGAAGGAGATGGGTGTTCAATAAGAGAAAGGCACTCAATTGGGGAAGCTGCAAAATGGTACAACCCTTTGGGAAGGTAACTTCCCCCCACATTCATGTTTTCTAAAAAGTGACACTACACAAAACCTGCACAAAAAACATTCTGACTTTGGTGGCACTCATGGAAAAAGACATTCACTGGCACCCCGTCTTCCTTTGCCACAACCACATCCTCATCCTCTACCCCACCTCGGCCTCTTCCTTCAACAGCTTCCCTTTTCTTGGTTTCACCTTTGGTTCAACACCCATGAGTAAAACACTCAGAGGTGGGCTGCCTGGGAGGATGAAGCACCAAATGTTTATTTCCTCAAATACTCAGTGTTTTCAATTGGTTCTATAGGGTCCTTTTCACACTTTAAGATGTGTATTCATACTAACAGCTATGCAAATTATGCAAGTAAAGCAATTATGCAAATGAAGTTGCTAAACATCCATGCCCTTTGAACCAAAGACTCCATTACTAGGCTTGTACTCCAAAAGGCTATTGATTAACCAAGAAGAAAGTCCCCGAATACACTAAAATATTTATAGCAGCACTTATAGTAGTCAGAAGGACAGCTGCTTTTCCACCAGGGACTTTATCTGTGGGGGTCACTAAAAGGAGCACCACGGCACCTGCCGAACAACACCTTAGAACCTGGCCATCGAGGCCTTCTGCCAACAGCTCAGGAAACTATACCCAGGATGGTGACATCCTACCAAGGAAAAGCCAGCCTTCCAGTTCTTTATGAAGTGGCTGAACACGCTCAACTCCATCTCACAATGATGGCTTGCTAGCCACAACAGCGGTGCTCTGCTGTGTCTCTAGAGAGTGGAGGAAATGGTTAAATTGAAAAGCCAAAATGTCTCTGCAGCTGTCAGAAAATGGGCCAAGTTACTGGGGACAAGAGTTCCTGAATCTCTAACAGAAATTAGGGTCAAACACAAAATGGGCTTTTCCTGCACTAAATTAATACAAACTAGTGGCCTCATATCAAGGACAGCACAAATGTAAGTGGAGAAAGTAAAAAGAAAAACCCTTTCAGAATGTGATTCATTTATGACTGAGGAACTGGAGTCTATAATGAAAATCACGCAAGAGAGGCACTGACAAGGATCAGTGCCTGAGCCTGGCTTGCTCTAAGTTGTTGGGCTCTGTGCCCCAGCTAGGGACTAGATGAAGGCTTACTGCCCTGAGAGCCATCTCCTCAGTGCTCACTGAGGGAGGAAAAACTGAAGATGAGCCCCTTTAGAGGGAGATGGAGCAGGTGGGGAGTCATCAGGAATCCACTGCATCATCTTTCTCGCCTCCTCTGCTCTGGGGACCTTCGCCACCCTCCAACTAAGAGCCTGCTCACCTCTGCAGGGTGATGGAGCCTTTGGCACTAAGTGGCTGCTGAGGAACAGGCTTGCGAAAGTCAAACGTCAGGACCAGCTGGGGCTCCGACAAGCATCTGCTTGAGTACTCCCAGAGAGGGTGAGGCTCCGCTTCCCGGGCTTCCCTGAAGTCCAGCGAGTGCTGAGGAGAAAAGAGCAGCAACAATAACCACAACCTGAACTTGTACAGCATCTTGAGGTTCGCAAACCTCAGCACGACCACTCGTAGGGGCCGAGGCGGAGCTCGCACCCTCCTTTCTCCTTCACAGGGGAAGTGCCTTCCTTGCCCCCGGAGCTGAGACCTGATCCTGAGCCTCCTCACTCCAAATTCGACGTTCTCTGCATGGCAATGACTCACAGATAACACAGTCCACAGGAGAGGGATGAGACAGGTCGGGCAGACTTTGGGATGACTGCAGCTCACATGCATACCGCACTTTAGAGTAAACCTATGATTATCACCTGGATTTCCTTTAAGGGCTAACTCTGAGCAATCATAGGCCTCCTTCGATCCAAGACTTAATTAGTACTCCTTGCCTCTCTGTCAGTCTCTCTCTATGGGCTTCCTGACATTTGACAGTAACAAAGCTGCATTCCAGTCGCCATAAAGTTCTGTGTCTCATTTGGGCAGGGGCCAGGGGGAAGGAAGGTGGGGGAGACCTGAAACCCTCTTCTCCTGTCCTTCAGTCAGTGATTTATTTTAAATTCAGTGAGAACTCTGCCCCAACTCCCCATCATCACAGTGTTGTCCCACGGAGCCCTGGGGACAGGACTGTCTCAAAATACCTAAAAAAGAGTCACTTCTGTTTGGCTAAGGAGTTGCTTCCTGCCACCTGTCACAGCAGAGGCTGCCCCACATCCCCTTCCTCCAGCTGTAAGAAATAGGTTGGGACTTCTAGGTCTGTATCCCAAAGAGAGCATACAAATGGGAAAAGGACCCACATGCACAAAAATATTTATAGCAGCTCTTTGGTAGAAAAGAACCGGAAATTGAGGAGATGCCCATCAACTGGGGAATGGCTGAACAAACTATGGTGTATGAATGTAATGGAACACTATTGTGCTATAAGAAATGATGAACAGGCAGACTTCAGAAAAACCTGGAAAGACTTATATGAACTGATGCTGAGGGAGGGGAGCAGAACCAGGAGAACACTGTATACAGTTACATCTATGTTGAGCGATAACTAACTTTGATAGACTTAGCTTTTCTCAGCAATGCAATGATCTAAGACAACTCCAAAAGGCTCATGATGGAAAATGCCTTGGCAAAGTCTGAATGCAGATCGAAGCATGCTATTTGCTCTTTTTTTGGTTTGGTTTTGTTGTTTTGTTTCTTCTTTCTCATGACTCATTCCACTGGTTATAATTCTTCTTTACAACATGACTAATGTGAAATTATGTTTAATATGAATGTATATGTAAAGCCTGTAACAGACTGTACACTGTCTTGGGGAGGGGGAAGGAGACGGAGGAGGAAAAAATTTAAAACTCAAAAGCTTGTGGAACTAAATGTTGTAAACTAAAACTAAATAAATAAATTTCAAAAAAGAGAGAAATTCGCTGTGAGATGAGAAAGGCCCAGCTGAGCCAGGACTGCCCCAACCAAAGAGGGCTGAGGGAAGCGGCCTCCAAGCCCCATACCCTAGCCCACCCTCCAGGGCTGGGCGAATAAAGAAGTGCCTGTCCACAAGGCCATGAAGTCATCTCAATACCACCTGTGCAGGATACCCCCGTTGACACAATCAGCATGGGACTACTCCAGTCCCACTTAAAGATGGCAGACTGTGCCCACCTTAATCATATCATCCATAATGTGAACATCAAAGCCTTCACAGCTACCACATGGACTTCGGATCCGCCACAGGTCCTGGAACAACAAAACAGACATTCACATCCTATGCCAAGCTGAGAAACAGGTCTGCAAATTTCAACAGGAAAGCAAACGAGAAATACAAAGGGAAAAACCACATATCCACAAGCAGACCCACATCTGAATCTCCCAAAATGTACAGTCCCTTAAAAATGCATTAAAATAGCAGGTAAGATAAGTCTGAACAACTGGAGAAATATTCATCACTCATGGCTAGACCTAGTCAATATCACCAAGATGACAATACTACCTAAATTAAGATACTTGTTTAGTGCCATACCAAAGTACCACAGAATTATCTTACAGAGCTTAAAAAAAATAAAATTCATCTGGAGGAAGAAAAAATCAAGAATATCAAGGGAATCAATAAAAAAAAGGGAAGGAAGAGGGACTAGCAGTGCCAGATTTCGAATGAAGCCACAAAATTCTAACCAAACAATCAGGTACCAGAGAAGGAACAGAGTGGTGGATCAGTGGAACAGATTAGACACACAATATACAGAAGTAAATGAGCACGGTAACCTAAGGGCTGATAAACTCAAAGATTCAAGCCACTGGGGCAAGAACTCACTAGTTTACAAAAACTGCTGGGAAACGGAAAGTAGTCTGGCAGAAACTGGGTATACACCAACCTCTCACACCACATATATATACTGAGATAATCTCAAAATAAGTACATGATTTGGACATAAAGGGTGACATCATAAGCAAATTAGGGGAACATGGAAAAAATTCCATGTTACATCTGGATAAAGGAAGAGTTCATGACCAGACAAGAGATAATGATTATTATAATAAATTTAAAAGCAGTGCACAAACAAAACCAATGTAGTCAAAATTAGAAGGAAAGCAAGAAACTGAGGAAAAAATGTTACATCAAGTATCTCCGATAAGGGTCTCATTTCTCAAATATATAGGGAAATGAGCCAAACTTTAAAAAAAAAGTGCCATTTCCCAATTGATAATGGTCAAAGGATATGAAGAGGCAGTTTTCAAAGAAGAAATCAAAGCTATCAATAGTTATATTTTTAAAAAGCCCTAAATCACTATTAGAGAAATGCAAAGTAAGATGACCCAGGTTCTACCTCACACACATCATATTGACAAAACTGACAAAATGGAAAATGACTCTAAAAAACAAGATTCTATTATACTGAACCCTGCAATACACATAATTTCAAATGCCCCATCTTAACCCAAATTATTTGAAATAGCATTGCCACAGACAGCTGACCTTGAACTCAACCACCACCATGTGCAAGGAGGCAGCTTGTGGCAACACTGTGATGTTGTTGGCGAGGTGTTCAATCACAGCTGTTCTTGCATACCAGAAGTACAGATTGTGCCATGGCAACAGACTTGTTGTGAAGAAAGGCTCCCCAAGAAGAACAGAGATCTGGACAATCAGAAAAAGATGATGAAACCAATAGCCTGATCTGACTTGGCATCAAGTGTAAGCCACCAACCCTAAGCATGCAGGAAGGAAAGAGGACTTTCCAAGTTTAAGGAAACAGACCTGACTGGAAGACATGATAAATTCTAAGTCATTTCTATCATCTGAAGGCAAAAAAACTGAAGTTATAATGGTTTCTATTATTTATCAATTTAGTATCTTTACAAATGTTAATATATTAATCTAAAAATCTTTAGTGGGATAAGTAACACAGCAAGGTCTATTACCAGAAGACAAGAAGCAGCTAAACAAAAACTACACTTGGGAGTTTGTGATGAGACTGGTCAGTACTAGAACTTTTTTCATTAAGACAGCCTTGCATAAGCATGCCATCCGCATTTTGGTCTTTATTCTCTTGTAAACAAATACAATAAATTGGATTAGGTAACTTAAATAAATCTTACTTCACTGAAATGTCCAAAAAAAAAAAAAGGGATGTGCCTTGGAATACTGCCTTGAGCAGGCATGTGTTACTAATGCAAACACACAGCGCCTATTACTCACCTTTCTATCACCCAAATCTGCAGAGGTGAGTAATTCTGGACGCTTCTCTATTATGCTAATTTTATCCTCTAGGTGATTAGCCTTAAAAATCTTTAAGAGAAAAAAAAGATAAATTGGGTTATTTTTTAAACAGCCTCAATCTATAGGTCTGCCCAATGCAGTCTTTGCTTCCCAAGCACTAATTTCTCTTTTATGTGTATTCAGCTTAAAAGCATCATGATACGTCAAGGGCAAGACTGCCAAAGAACCAGCATGATTCAGAAACAAATGTCTCTTGTAAGCACGTAAGAAAATCTAGTTTCTTTATGACAATACAACTTTCTGAGAAGAATTTCAAATTTGCCCATTTCTTCTCCTGGAATATTTAACCACCTTCCCCCATACCCACAGGATAAAGACAAGGATATAAACTCCTCAGGACATGGATGTGATAACCTTGATCCCCCAAGTGGGACTGTTCCTCAGACAAACAATGCAGAATTATTACTGCAAAGGTTCTATATATTTCTTGTAGTCTTTTTACTACTCTGTGAAATGAGGGGAAAAGTCTTAGTAAGATCAGGTAACCTCAGGTTTTTCACCAAAAACAAATTAAACTATAGCACCATGTTAGTTTGATACTCAAACAGAAAATAGGATAATCTACAGGTCACCTGTTTCTCCACTTTGTTCTCAATTTCAAAGGGATAGAATCCAAAACAACAGTTCAATGCCAGATGCTTAATCTCCCATCTCACCCTTCTAACCAAACCCATCACGTCCCCTGAATACACTCACTTTTTTCATCAGTCGATGTGACACTGCCGAGTTCTCTACTGTGAATACCTAAGGAGAATCATGTACCATTGGTCACAACTTACTTGAATTCTTATTTTTTTCTTGACTGTTTTTTTTTTTATTTATTTAATATATGTAGTTTTCAGCATTGATTTTCACAAAAGTTTGAATTACAAATTTTTTCCCCATTTCTACCCTCCCCCCACTCCAAGATGGCGTATATTCTGGTTGCCTCGTTCCCCAGGCAGCCCTCCCATCAGTCACCCCACTCCCCTCCCATCCCCCTTTCCATTCTTCTCTTGTAGGGCAAGATAAATTTCTATGCCCCATTGCCTGTGTATCTTATTTCCTAGTTGCATGAAAAAACTTTTTTGTTGTTGTTGTTGTTGTTTTTGAACATCTGTTTTCAAAACTTTGAGTTCCAAATTCTCTCCCCTCTTCCCTCCCCACCCACCCTCCCTAAGAAGGCAAGCAATTCAACATAGGCCACATGCGTATCATTGTGTAAAACCCTTCCACAATACTCATGTTGTGAAAGATTAACTATGTTTTGCTCCTTCCTAACCTATCCCCCTTTATTGAATTTTCTCCCTTGACCCTGTCCCTTTTCGAAAATGTTTGTTTTTGATTACCTCCCTCCCCCGTCTATCTCCCTTCTATCATCCCCCCCTTTTTTTAATCTTCTTCCTCCTTCTTTCCTGTGGGGTAAGATACCCAATTGAGTGTGTATGGTATTCCCTCCTCAGGTCAAATCTGATGAGAACAAGATTTACTCATTCCCCCTCACCTGCCCCCTCTTCCCTTCCTACAGAACCACTTTTTCTTGCCACTTTTATGCGAGATAATTTACCCTATTCTATCTCTCCCTTTCTCCCTCTCTCAATATATTCTTCTCTTATCCCTTAAATTGACTTTATTTTTTTTAGATATCATCCCTTCATATTCAACTCACCCTGTGCCCTTCAGAGGTGTGTGTGTGTGTGTGTATATACATATATACACACACACACACACACACACATATATATATATATATAAATAACTTACTTGAATTCTTAATACTATTAGAAAGTTAGAAATACCAACACTTCATAAAAGCATAATAAAATGAGGGATAAGGAAATACCATCTCTATGACAGATACTTCTCTGTTCCAATAACTGCCCACATTATCGAGGAACACAAACCATAACGTAGCTCTGGACAACAGGCCTTCAAAGTCTCAAAGCCTCAAGTTCTGAATTCTAACGATGACTCTTCTGGGCTAAATCCATGAGCTAGCCAGAGCCCCTTAGTGTCTAATAAGTGTATCTACAAGGCATGAATAGAGTATCGGGCCAGACAAACAATACCTTAAAAGATATTGTAAAAGATATTTTAATTGATGTGAGCACCTCCTGTGCCACACGCCTTAGTAGACATTTCCCTAGGTTGCTGTGGACCAAACCCAGTCATCACCTGGCAGCCAGGCCTCTGGTAACAAGCTTCCCTGCACTCTCAGGCTGCTGTTGTTCAAAGTTCTCCTGCCAGGGAAGACTGCCCTCCATCAGCACTGCCTCCCAGGGCACCTGCTCACCTGCACGAAGCACTCCCCTCACACCACACTGCTATGCAGGGAGGGCAAGTCCTGCCATCCCTGAAGGCATCAAAAGCCACTACATGAACAACACGCTAAAATTGTTCAGCATGTAGGTGAAGGAAAAGCTATAAACTATAAACAAAAATGAGGTAAGAGTTCTAGAAGTAGTTAACTTCAAAAACTAAAATAAGAAAGTAGAAACGTGCTGTTACCTGTTCTGCCCCCACACAGTGAGCCAGTATTGGAAGCAGGCTACCGTCACTGATGCAGAGACAAACACTGTCTGCTTTCAATACCTAGGAGAAGAAAACTACTGTCAGCATCTGCTCGTCACAGATTAAAAGATTTTCAGATATCATTTGTCAAGAAATCCTTGCCAGTTTAAATATGGAAGAAACTCACTAATCTGCCTTTATTATTTCAGAATCAACGATAATTACATGTGGTCTGAACTAACTTTAACACCTATAGAAATCATGATAAAAACAGACTGTTAAACAAACGAAGTCTGTAAACAAGATTGAAGAGGTGGGTTTAACCTGTTCAGGAGAGGGATTTTTAAGGAAATCAGCACTTTTTAAAACTGCATACTACTACTAATTACAAATAATTTCATCTGCAAAGCCATTCCTGGGGAACTGCACACTTCACCACCACTCAACCTACCTTATGTCTCATGACTCCACAATACAAACTGTCCCCAATACACGTTGTACTCATTCCACCCAACCCTTGTGCTGACCTTGTACCCACAGGTTGGCGCCTTTTGTATGTCTTTATGCCAATTCAGCCCCTTCACTTCTTTCAAGCACTGCCTTCTCCATGAAGCCTTCCTTGATTTCCTAGTCAGATGACCTTTTCCCTTCTATGAATTCTTATAGCACAGAGTGTCTATACCAGACAAATTTTGGTTAACTATATTCTACCTTGCACTTTTCTCTAGTCACTTTCATACTTTATATCTTGCTTACCCAGCTAAACTCTGAGCTCCCTGACCTCAAGAACAAAGTCTCCTCCTCCTTACCTGCCTCTCCTACCCCCACAATACCTAGCACATTGGGTACAGAGAAAACGTGTGAAATACTTGTTAACTTCTGAGTAGGAAAAAAAAACCTGTCACACAGTTATATGAAATATATTGCAAGCCTTCCCCTAAAGGATCCCAGAAAGGAACGAAGTCAGTCTTGTAAAATCTAATAATCTAACATCTCAAACCTTATCATCATAACATCTAACCCTAAAGCATTCATGTTATGCTTAAAAATGACTCCTTGACATGTGTGTGTAGAGAAGTTCTAGATTGCGAAGAGATTTTTCAAAGGGAAACTAGCTTCTAATTCCAGGATAAGATTAATTCTATTGTTGGGTAATATAAACTTCAGCCAAACCCAGCCAATTAGAATAGATACGGCACAAGCTCATGTCATAACCAAGTTCTAGGACTTAGGCAGATTCACAGATGAAATTAAGAGGCACAGGACATTTTGGGGACACGCCTAAGCTTCTGAAGTTGACTGACATCATGGAGGAGGATCATCTCCGGTCACAAGCTACTAGAATAGACTCCTGAGCAGGCTTCTTTGTAAGTCTGACCCAGTGCATCACTGCAGACAGCCCTCAGCTACAGGAATCAAGCATAGCAACTTTACTCTTAAGATAAATCCAGTCTTCTTTAGTAACACCTAGCAAAAATGTATTAGAAACACATTACCGTATAATTACAGCTGCCTGGCGAGGGCAATAATTCAGGCGAATGTGCACTTTATCTTCATGTTTTAAAGAAAAGCCCCTCAGACAGCCACAATCTACTGATTCCCTGCCTGTGTTGTCTGCCTTGGGGAGGTGTATTTGTGAGTTCACAGGTTCCAGCTTAGATCTGGAAGGGGCCCCCAAGGCAATCTAGTCCAACATCCAAGCATAAGGCAGGTGAAGGAAGGAAAACCAAGTCAGTGAATTCCAGACAGAAAACACTGAGGGAGAGGAAAAAGAACTCTTGTCATAACAGTTCAGAGAGCCCAGAGACCTACCTTCTTCAGTGCTCGGATGTACTGTTCGGTTCTGCTTTGGTCATTGAGTTCTCCAAACCGTGGCCGGTTCCAGAGCAAATGGGCTTGACATTCACAGACTGGACGCTCTCCGTGGAAGTTACTCTTGCTTTTTTCAAGCCTAGGGTACACCATGCACTAAAAGGTAAGGTGGCTGACAAGCAATCAGGAGATCCTAATGAGGCTGTCAAAGTGCTAATGGAGTAATAAAGAGTGAAAAGATCACTCTTGTGGGACTGAAATCATTCACAACATGCAGCCTGGTGGGGAACAGGGTAAGGCCTGAGAATCTCACTCCATATAAGTATGGAAAGCATAGGAAAGTTTGCCATCAACTGCACTGCATGCTCGGCTCTGGATTTCTCCCACAGTCCTGTGTGTCTCTGTGCCCTAAGTACAGGCTGTTCTCCCTCCTATAAGAAAAGGTAAAGAAAGCCTGAAGAACAACGCTCCAATTTCCAGATTATCAACAACAATGCATTGTTCTTTAAAAAGCTAGAAGAGCTTCACTGTGAAAAAATTAAAAGGAAAAAGGATCTGAAGGAGTGAAAAAGGAATCCTTACCTGGATCAAGAGTTGGACGGTGAAAGATACAAGTTGGAAGGCAGAAAGATTTATATGGAGAGGAAAATTCAGAACAAATCTGAAGCTGAATGCTGCTTAGACAGCCACCGCTCTTCCCTCAAGGCTCATCAGGTGGGAGATTATCCCCAGCAAACATCAAGAGGAGATGCAGTTGGAATTCCCAGATGAGGAGAACTAATGGCATCTATCTGTCAACCTAATAACAGCAAGAGATGCTGTTGTGGTTGTCATCATCCGGTGCCTTCCCAGAGCATGGAGACAAAAAACGATGGAGAACATCTCAAGCCTTGTCAAGGTGACTGTTACAAACTTCTACTGATCCACGTGGGCACGGATGATACTTTTTGAAGGACACTACAAGTCATTACTATAGATCACAGAGTCCTGCACAAGATTTTATAAAGACTTTGGAGGCATGAATGGTGTTCATCCAAGACAAGAAATTCAAAAAAAAAGTGAAAAGTGGGAATTGAACAACTGGTTAAGAAGATGGTGTCTCAGTATGGTAGTTAGATTGTAGGCCACAGCTTAAAACAAGAATGTTGGGTTTCTGGGCACCTAACAAGACCTAGGAAGAATGTCTTCCTAAGAGGCCTGGCAAATCTAAAGTGCTTTCAAACAGAAAAGGAAGGGGAAGAGAGAAAACTTTCTATATACAACAAGCTGAAAACCATAGAGCAATGGTTTGCAAACTTTTTTTGTCTCAAAACCTTTTTATACTTTTTAAATTATTGAGGCCCCTCGAGAACTTTTGTTTATGTAGGTTATATCTATCAATATGTACTGTACTGGAAATTAAAACATTAATATTACTATGAAAATAATTTTTAGCTTGAGGACTCTTTGAAAGGGTCTCAGGGACTCTTAGGGGTCCCCAGATCACACTTTGTAAAAGGCTGCCAGAGAACAAGGTGGAGAAAAGAACAGCAGGAAAACGACCCAAAAGTTCATAAGAGAAGCAAGAAATAAAACCTGTGACTTCAAATTCTCTACAGACAAATGTAGGGCTAACAAGGAAAATGGAGTAGAGATTCTCTTGAGAAGAAACAAATTTGACCTTGGTGAGATAAGACCTATAATTAGAATGTCTCTGGAAAGAAATACTTTGTTCAAATGGAAGATGTTAGGTAAGAGGGAAAAGATAAGCACTGCATATTAACAAGATATATTCATGAGAAAATTCAAGTAGAAGAATATGAAATCACAGACAGCATTTGTGCAAAGATCAATTAAAGCAAAGACAAAAACAACATGGTCATTGTCATATACCACCAGGTTAAAAAGAGAAAAGATATGGAAGAGTTCACAAGTTTAGAACAAAAATACACTAATGAAAGGAAATTAACTGGTAATCTGTAACAACAGCAACACAACCAACAGTTTCCTAACTTCCCTTAATGATCATTTCATTCATCAAAGGGGAAAAAATCTATTTTGGATCCAATTCTCACCAATAAGAAAGAACTGAATAGCTGCTGGGAAGAGGAAATACGATGTAGTGGATACTGCCGGACTTGGGCATCAGGAAGACCTGGGTTCAAACTCTGCCTCAGACATTTGCTACCTCTGTGACTCTTGGCAGGTCATTTAACTTCCAAGGGCCTCAGTTTCCTCATCTGTAAAACGAGGGGGATGAATTCAATGGCCTCAAAGGTCGATTCCAGATCTAAACGGTTCTATCTTGGAATTTGTAATAGAAAAACAGAAGAAAGAAGAAGCAAACGGAAATGCAAGTCAGGTTGATTTCAAAATCTTCATAGGAAGGACAGCAATTGATTTACATTGGTTACACTTCTATATGAAATTATTTTAATCAGGGTTATATCCTTTCTTCTATATCTCCTAATGGGGAAGGCCAGAAAGTTCTCAAAACTCAAATACTGAAGACATAAAAAGAAGCAATTTCAGTGAGGAAAAGGGGAAGTTTCCTTTAGAGACCAAAGCGGATACAGAGAAAACATACTGACCAATTTCTCTTCATTAAGAGAAACAAAGCATCGTGGGGAGAGGCCCTTTGGACTCTGTCTTCATCAGGTCATATCCTGAGTACTATATAGAGCCCTGGTACTCCATTCTAGGTTAAGACCGGAAAAAAAGAGTCCAAGAGGGAAACCAGGATGGTGGCTTGCCTCCAATTCACGCTACATGAAGATCAAATTAAGGAGCTAGGGGCATTTATTCTAGAGAAAAGAATTAAGTGGGAAATGACAGTAGTTATCTTCAAGGATTTGGAGGACAGTAACGTGAAAGAGGGAGAAGAGTTATTTTGTTTGTTCTCAAAAGCAAAATTAGCAATGACTGAAAGCCACTAAGAGACAAATTCAAGTTTGGCTTAAGAAGAAGATTCCCAAGAACCAGAGGTCTCAAAGTGAAACAAGCTGCTACCGCAGACAGGAAGTACCCACTGACCAGAGACTCAAGCAAAGGTTGGGTGACCATCTGTCTTACAGCTATCTCATATCTTATAAAAACAACAGGTTTTTTTCAAGAATGATTTGGAATTGGTGACTACCAAGCTCCCTTCTGTGAAATTCTGTGATTCTATAAAACAAATGATATTCTTTCTTTCTACCTACTTTAAATTCAACAACTATTTATTAAACATCTCCTGGGTTTTTCCTGGGTAGATAATTAAGCCAAGCTCTTTTGATTATAGAACTCCTCTGGGAGGTTCTGCAATGCTCCAGGCCTTAATGCAACAAGCACAATGCCATCCACAAAAGCCTCTAGGAATCTGTGGTTGTGTTTGTCCTTTGTTCTCAAAGAGGACCATGACGTCAGGGAAATGATGACATGACTTGCAGGTGACTTTGAGTGAGGGAAGGCTGTGCAAGGTCACCAGCCTCACTTTCTCCTCCAGAGCCATCTGGATCCAGTGGCCTGATATTCATCAAGATGACTGGAGATGGCCCAGGATGCAGTGGGAGACACTGGCCCTTGTAGGCTCAGGTCTTTTCAGGTTCTCACTCTGAGTGAGGTAATGCTCATTCAGTGAATAGGCCTCTTTAAGAAGTAAATCAAAGGATGGCCCCTCTAATCAAAAAAAAAAAAAATCAATCAATCAAACTGGGAAGGGAAGATCCTCAGGGTTGCTGGCCAAAAAAGAAACAGTCACTATTTACATTCACTCTGAGCCAGGAGGGCCCAAAAATAACCATTAAGTGGTACTCAGGCAGGGATCCATGAGATCCAGAGTGAATTGGGTTTAAGGCTTGGTCTTTATGAAAGAGATCTAGCCAGTAAACCTCAAATTAACTAGTTGGCATTCTGCCATCAAAAATTTCTCTCTGTAACATGTATAGGGAAGCCCTCTTCAACTAGAACTCTACACTGGGCCTTCTCCATGACAGTGGTGAAAACCTTTGGGTTTATCTCACTTGATCAGAGAGAATCTTTGAGGAAGGTTATCTATTATTACCTTTGTTTAAAATATGAACAATTTTGATGCTTGTATAGGAGACGCCTTATTGGAAGATGAACTTAAAGGAAGCATTCTGCTCTACTAAATCAAACATTTTTTGCAGTCAAAAATAATAAAACACAGTAAAATCTTGTATTTTCTACATCTCTTGATCATCTGTGTGATGGCAAATTATTAATCTACTGTGAAATACCTTTTGCAAAGTCCAGTCAGTTTCCTACTGAAACCCTGGGCAAAAATGCCCATACAATATACATGTAGATGCATAAAGAAATTTATGTAAATGGGAAAATAGTCATATAGGTCAAGAGCTATTGGTGTTCTCTGTCGCCTTTTCTTGGTATTTATAAAGTCCAAGATTTTTTTCAACACCTTTGGTATCTTCCCCTCTTTCAGATCACATTTGCATCAGATCTCTTCCATATACGTTCAGTCAAACTGCTGGTCACATAGACTTGGTCAGTTGTTTTTCCCATCTTTGGTTTCTTTAGAAGCACTTCTACCTCCTCTACAAGCACACAGTCTTAGAGAACTCCACAGTCAGGTCCGCAACATGACAAGGTATCAAATAGGACTTTAGACAACCTCATAAATACTAAATCTAAACAAATGCAAAAATGCTAGTGGGGACAAGTCTCCCACACTTTCAATGATCATACATTTAGCCCATCCATCTCTTCGGGCTTACTACCTGGTTTTATGAAGGTTGTACCACACACAATAATCATCACGGTGAGCAGTCAAATAGAGGGATTCACCCTGGATCACTGGCTCCTCATTTGGCAGAAAATAGACACACTGCATCCAATGATCTCGCCACTAAAAGGATTTTACACAAAAATAAAACAAAAAGGGAAAAAATGTTTTAAGGAGAGAAAATCAAAATGAGGAGTAAGAAATAATAATCAGTAATGAATACGAATAATGATCAGTAATGAATAGAAATTATTCAAAATGATCAGAAATTGCCCAGATTTGTAGACCACCTGACCCCTAACACTTCCCTTCAATGAACCATAATAGCAATATTCTATTTAAGGATCACAATGAAGTTTTCAAAATGGAAGTTGTGAATACTAATCAGCCCACATTCTCTTGGAGGAACATGGGGTGTTTCTTTGACAGTAACTGTACTACAAAGGACAGCTTAGCCCTCCTCCCTCCCAAAATATTACAACAGCCTGAGATATCTTTATTTTTAGTTGAGCTAAAGAATAAGAAGAAAATTCTAAAACTTGGTCTGCTAATTTAAAAAAAATATACAAACCTTGAACCTCTAATATGACACAATTCACCAGAAGAAAGATTCAATATGAAGGACCTCATTACAAGAAGTCCATAGCATGGGTCCCAAGAACAATTTTATACAGTTTCATATATTCAAATTATATCTGTCAGACCATTAGTAATTTTGCAAAGACAAAGCAGGGTTTTTCCCCCTTAAATGCTATTTTTCAATACTATTATATTAAATTTGGTTTACAGAGATCAATATTTAGCCTTTAGATAAAAAAACCAGACTCTGAAAAGAGAAGTGGACAAGGAGTTAGGAGCCCTAGATTCTAAACTTAGTTCTGCCATTAATTCTTTGTAACTTGGGTCACCTCACCTTTCGGGATCTCAGCTCCCTCATATATAAAATCAGAGGCAGCAGTATTGTAGGAAATGCCCTGGATCTGGAGTAAAGGACTTGTATTCAAATCCTGGTTTGGCTACTTCCCATTTGTCTGACCTTGGGAAATTAGATCCCAATCCCAAAACCATTTCAAGTTAAGAAATAGAGAGGTCAGTCAGTATGGTGCCATGCAAAATAGACTCATGTTTGATAAGTCCAAAGAAACCAGTTACTGGGGTCAGTTCAGCTGCTGTTGTTTAGTTGATTTTTCAGTTGTGTCCAACTCTTTGTGACCCCTTTTGAGGTTTTCTTAGCAAAGATACTGGAGGGGTTTGCCATTTCCTTCTCCAGTTCAGCTGACAAATGAAGAAACTGAGGTAGACAGGATGAAGTAACTTGCCCAGAGGTCACACAGCTAGTAAGTATCTGAGGCTAGATCTGAACTCAGAAAGATGAATCTTCTTGACTCCAGGCCCAGCACTCTATCCACTGCTGCCCTGAGCTATTGGAGTAAAAACTCACTATTCAATAAAAGCTGCTAGGAAAAAGAGAAAGTATATTTAACATAATTGCACATGGTATAATCTATATCAGATTGCTTGCTGTCTTGGGGAGGGGAGAGAGGAGGAAGGGAGGGTGAAAAATTTAGAACACAAAATCTTACAAAAAATGAATGATGAAAAAATATCTTTACATCATGTAACTGGAAAGAAATACTATTTATGTAAAATAAAACAAAATTTTTAAGAACAAAGTATATTTTTTTTAAAAAGGAATAGAGTCAGGACCTAAAAATATCACAACAGACAAGATCTAATATGAAGAAACTTAACAGTGATAAACGCAAAGTATCAAACTTCAGTCCAAAAGATCAACTTTCTGGGCATAAGATGAAGAATAAGTGGCTAGAAAGTGGTTTTTCTGAAACAGATTGAGGTATTTTAATGGACTACAAACTCCAGAAGAGTCAATAGTAAGATACGGCACCAAAAAAGGCTACTGTGAACTTAGACTGCATTAAGAGAGGCACCACACATGGAACCAGTAAGGGCATAGTCTCCCTGTGTTCCTCCTGACCAGACATCTAGAGGACTGGGTTCAGCTGCAAGAACATTTTGGGAATGACGCTGTTAAGCTGGAGTATCCAGAGAAGGGCAACCAGGGGGGGACATGTGAGGATCTGTTAAAGGGACAGGAATGTTGGGCCTGGAAAACACTTAAAAGGGACACGACAGCTGCCTTCAAGTATCTGTAGGCCTGTCATGCACAAGAGGAATGAGATCTGCTTTGCTGGACCACAGAGGGCAGAAGCTGCGAACAGAAAACATTAAGCTTAACCTAAGGAATAACTTCCTAATCATCAGAGCTATTCAACAGTGCCAAAGGTTGTACCCCAGAAGATGGTGGACTCCACCTGCCTCCCTGCAGATCTTCAAGCAAAGGCCGGATTGTCATTCATTTGTTCATTTGCTCATTCACTTGTTCATTCTTTTCAGGTGCCCAGCATGTTATAGAGCAGATTCTTGTTTACGTGTTGGGTAGATTAGAAGCTCCTGAGATTCCTTCTACCCATGAGGTTCTGGTTTTATATCATTAACTGCCACACTGGTCCTCAAAACCTAGGAGATGTCCAAATGTTTTTAACACTAAAAGGACCAGGCATGCCAAGTGATGTGAAAAAAAAATTTTAATCACTTGAAATTCAAAAAGGCTTGGGTATGACATAATTCATGACTTTATCATTATTATAGACATTCCTTAAGATTCTAAAGACTTTTCAAATAACAAAAGAAATAAAGCATGTGATTCTACCTACAAGGCCCACAAGTGTCAAATGATGCACATGTTTAAAAACTATACTTAGGTTATAAATAAGAGGAAATGTTCCTACATTTATTTCTATTGGGTCATTTCTTTGCCCATATTAGTCTTTTCCCTTTGGAGTATCAATAGAATTCATCAATATTTACAAAACTTTGTGAATAATATATTTATAGAATAAAAGTCTGTATCTAGTGTCTACTATTTTGCTAATTTTTAAAAATTTTTCTGGTTTTTTAGGTTTGCAGAATTTGTATTTTGTTATAAAAATATAGTTTTGCTTACATCCTTCCTCACTGATAAAATGTCCAAGAGAATCTCTTCAACAGATTTTAGAACTAATAAGAAATATCCCAGATGACTCATCTAATAGTGAACTTTCAGACAGGAGAAAGAAACAAAAATTTATTTAGCACCTACTATGTGCTAGGTGTTATGCTAAGGGCTTTAGAAACTCTCATGAGATCTTCAAAACTACAATGGAAAGTGAGTGCTATCAACAACCTCATTTTACAAGTGATGAAACTGAGCAAACAGAGGTTAAGTGACTTGCCCAAGGTCACACAGCAAGTGTCTGAGGCTTTATCGGAACTCAGATCTTCTTGACTCCAAGCCCAGAGTTATCCAGTGTGCCACCTAAGCATCTCTAGTGAATTCAACGACAATTACAATGCATGAGGCAGAGATGAAGTTTTCCTTATCTGATTCCTGTGACTATGCGTCTATCAGTACAGTTCCTTCTATTGCTGATAATCTAAGCCACAATGTCTTAAAGATAAAGATGGTTCTTTGGGGCAATAGAATACCGCTTCTCAAGCATGTGAAGATGCCTGTGACAGCTCAACATTGTTCTACTTCAATATAACCCTACTGCATATTCTACAAGAAAATTCCAATTTTCCTCTTTTCAGATTTTATTTCATGAGCTAAGAAATATTCTAAAATGTACAAATGTTAAGGGGCCAATGAGAACAGGATACACTAAATGCCCCACTACATGAGATGAATTCAAAAGTTCAAAGTTCACTGGTCTTCCTGTGGCTTGTGGCATTCTCAGTGGAAGAACTCTGCCCATTAAAAAGAATGCAGATTAGCTCCTAGGATTTCAATAAAACCAGGACACAGAATTTATTCCTGCAGTACCTTCACTGTGATCTATCTGAAAACTGAAAGGAAGCAAAATTTATCCTAGGACAAGTTCTGTTTAGTATCCTCACTTTCACTGAAAAGGGTGTGTGTGTGTGTGTGTGTGTGTGCACGCACGCACGCACACACATGCATAATGTCCAACAAGCAATTGATGACTTGTAAAGCACATTCTACATGTATTAAATATAAGTTGAATGTGACACATCAATTTGGCCTGAAATTCTGGCTGACACCAGACACTGAAAAGACACATTTGTTCAACAGATCCCCTCACCTGGGAAATGACAATCCTAGAAGCAATGATGCCAGCGTACCTACGAAGGCAGTACGGAAGCTCATGAAACCTCTATTCAACCAAAGCTCTGCAGTGTTGGAGCCGGCAGGACTCTGGGGCCATCTATTCCAACCTCCTCATTTTGCACAAGAGAAAACAGAGGCCTGAGGCTTTTCCTCACTACAGCAGATTGGCAAAGTTGACAAAAGATAGCAAGTGTCAACGTTGAAGGGCTGTGGAAACACAGGCCTCCTAATGCATTGTGAGTGCAGCTGTGAATTAGTACAACCACCATGGAAAACAATTTGAAATTATCCAAGGAAACTGGCTAAAATGTCCATACCTCTTGACCCAAAGATCCTAGGCATGGAACCTCCACAAATATTTATTAAGCATCTACTAAGCACTGGGGACACAAAAGGAAGGCCAAAAAGCCACAGTCCTTGCTGTGAGAAAGCTCACAGTCTGATGGGTCACTGATAAGAAGAAAGGTTTCACATACACTAAAATATTTATTACAGCATTTCTGTGGCAGCAGAGAACTAGAAACAAATGGACGCCCATTGATTGGGGAATGGCTAAACAAACTGTGATACATGAATGTAACAAATATTACTGCAGGGCGTTCAGCACAGTGCCTGGAACATAACAGAAGCTTAATAAATTGATGCTTTCCCTTTCCTTGCTCTGTCACTCACTTGAAGTGTGATCATGGACAAACCCCTTTCTATTTCCCCATGTAACATAAAAGGGTTGGCCAAGATGATTGCTACAGTTTCTTTCAACACCATGATTCAAAGATTCAATACACTACTGTATTTGTTTCTAGTTTTACAATGAAAAAGATTTCAAACATGTCTCTTACCTGGATATTTTTAGGGTCAGAATGCACCCAGTAAGGCGCCATACTGCACTTTATTTTCCCATCAGGATCCATGTCAATATCCCACCAAGACAGAACCACCTGTGCTCTGCCAGACACTAGAGGCTCAAACTGCATTGTGTGATAGGTTGGTGAGCTATTCACTTGCTTGCTGAAGTCCACACTGTAAGAAAATTTTCAAGAAACTTCAGAAGTTTTTAATGTCATGGGTCTTCACATTTTAAGAATATATGACATGATATAGGGAGAAATCTAGACAATGTAAAAACTAAAGATACTGACAAATCAACGTATATGTGTATTACACACACACACACACACACACACACACACACACACACACACACTCTCTTCCCCATAAAAAACAAGAGCCCTTTGCCGATGGAAAAATGGTCAAATGATAGAACAGGGAGTATTTGAAAAAGGAAATGCAAGCTATCAGCATCTATATGAAATAATTACCAATTACAAGAGATGCAAATTAAAACTCTGAGGTTTTGCCTCACCCAACAAAGTAACAACGATGATGAAAGGGAAAAAATGATAAACGTTTGAGGGGCTATGGGAAGATAAATACACTATTGATGGAACTGTGAACTGATCTAACTATTTTGGGAAGTGATTTGTAACTATATTTTTAAGTCATTAAAACTATAAAAATACCTCAAAAACCAGGAATTCAACAGTTAGCAAAATACCACCTAATACTTGTAATCATTGTTACTTATAAAGGTATATATGCCCACTGTCAGTTTGGGCCTACATCACAAGCTTTAACATCCATGTAAAGGACAGCAGGTGGACAGCCAGAGTGCTCCACTGGCCCCGTGGGCAGGAGGAAGCATGGAAGAATTCAGCATGGTGAGTGACCTCTCCCTCCCCCTCACCACAAAGAGGATGCAGACAAGAGACACAAAGGATGAGTGGACTGTGGCTGCGTAGCAATTTACATGACTGAAGAAAAGTTCCAAATCAATGAGATCACTAAAGTACATTCAGAGAACTTGAGAATTCTCCATAAAGTGGGGTAAACAAAAGGTATAGAATGAGATACACATTTCCAGACATGGCCAAAGTGTTCCATTGTTTGGTTGACCGTATCTATTCATTATAAGGGAGGGTTCCACTGGCCACGGGAAAGAGACAGTGATGTTTAAAAACAAAGAACGTCACTAAAACATTTTCAAGAAGATAGGATATGCCTACTAACAATTAAATTGGACTCCATAATCAATCAACGGGCATCTCTTCACCCCAAAGGCGGTGGGCTGTTTTCCCTTTCAAGCCCCCAACTCTATCATGTGTCTTTGCCTGTGTCTTTATTTTCCTGCCTTCTGCTTTTTGGACAGCACGTTGTAACAGAAGGATTGGGTTGGGTTTTTTTCCTTTCTTACCTAAACATTGTCAGTACATCACTGAGGACAGTGAAGTCACTCAATGGCATCTGGTTCAGCTGAATGTCATAAACTGATGGAGCTCCAGGGCAATTCTCCATTTCTGAGGGAGCAACAATAATTTTCTCAGCATTGTCTGTCTGGATATGAATAGGAAACAACTTATTCCAGGACCACATCCTTCTGGACTCCACCAGCTGGGCATATACAGTTGCTTTGTGAGGCACTGCCTCACAGTTTTCCTAAAGGTTTATAAAAAAGAGAAAAGCAGTGAAGTCACTTTTATGCTTATTACTTCCATGCAAGGAAAGTCAATTATTTTTTAATATTAAACATTTGTGGTAACTTCTATTACCCTTGTAATCCAATCTAAGTAACCTGAATTAAAGAAAGGGCATAGATGACCTGCCCTACATTACAAGAACGGGCATAGACTTCAGAGCTCCTCACTTTAAAGTTATGTTCCCTTCTTAAATACTTTTTTTAAAAGACTGTTAACTGTAGTCCTACCGATTAATTCCCACATTCACTCTGTCACAGGCCTACTCTGAATACTAAAGACATACCCCTAAGCTGCTAAGCTCTACCTCTGGCAAAACAGTGCGTGTAGCAAAGCTGACTTGGTACTTTGAAAGGAAAATATTTAAAGTGGTGCTTTTCAAGTTTTCACAATCCTCATCCCTTATACATTAATTTGCCTCTTCACTGAGGACTTTACCTATTACTTCACTGAGAAAACTGAGGCCATTAAGCTGCCTCTTCTCTTCATTTCAAAACACCTTGACATCAGCCCCCACTTCCCTCCCTCCATTCTCAGATCCTTTTCATCTTCCCCAGCAAATGGAACCGCAATCATTCCCTCTTTCTGTGACCTTCAGTCTCTCCTTATCTCCATGTTCCTTTCCAAATGCCTTCAAACATGTCCAAGTCTAACCCATCAGGAAAAAGCTTTCACTGCACCCACTATCCCCCTGAAGTCATCATCTTTTAACAGCTATCCACATTCACAGCCTCTACTCCATTTCCTCTCACTTATTCATCAACCCCATGCAGTGCGGCTTCTGACCTCATCACATCTCTGAAACTGCTCTCTCCAAAGTTACGAATGATCCCTTAATGGCCAAATCTGATGCTCTCTTCTCACTCGTTCTTCTTGACCTCTCTGCTGCGTGATACGGCTGCCACGCTCTCTTCTAGGAAACTCTCCACTCCCTGGTTTGCATGACACTCCTCTCTCCTGGTTCTCCTGCCCTCTATCTCATGGCTCCTTCTCAGTCTCCTTTGATGTCTGATCATCCATGCCCTGTCCCAAAGCTCTGTCCTGAGGCTTCTTGTCTCCTGTTTACTCTCTCTCACTGATCTCATCAGATCTCAATTTTAATTATCATCTCTATACAGACAACTCCAAGATCTATGGCTCCACCCCCTGAGTTCTAGTCCCATATCACTATAAATGACTTGTGGATATGTTGAACTGGACGTCCTACAGAAATCTCAAACTCAACATGTCTAAAAACTGAACTTAATGTCTTCCCGCTGTTTCCCAGGTCTGTAAACTAGTATTATTCTAACTCACCTTTCCTCAGCTCACATATCTGATCAGTTGCTAGATTTCTCCATTTCTCATCTCCATAACATCTCTCATTCACCTGTTCTCTTTATTCACACAGTCACAACTCCTGTCTGGGCTGTTACGATGACCCCTAACTGTCCTTCCTACAGCAAGTCCCCTCTCCAATTCATCCTCCACATAGCCAAAGAGATTTTCCTAAAGAACAGGCCTGAACACGTCATTTTGCTAACTTAATAAACTTCACTGGTTCCCTATCAACCCAGGATTAAATGTAAACTTCTTTATTGGACTTTAAAAGACCACTACAACTTGGCCCCAGCCTAAGCTTTGAGTCTTACTCAGTATGACTCTTCTCCTTCATGCCCTCCACAGTCCGATCAAACTGGACAGCTCTATGTCCATCCCATGACTTTACAAGGGTTGTGCTCCATGCCTGGGATGAATTACTTCCTCAACTTTACTTCAAAGAATCTCTCATCTCTTCATGATGCAGCTCAAGTACTGTCTTATACACAAAGCCTTTCTTGACTCCCAAGGAAGGAGAAGTAATTCTCTAGACTCCACCATTTGGCGATGCCCTACCATAATTTCCATGACAGCAAGACAGAAAGGAGTTAGAATTCCTAAATATAATCAACACAGTAGGGAGCAATCTATGAGACTGGCTAAAAAGCATTATTTTAAACAAAAATGGATTTCACCCCTGTGTGGTTATACTAAAACCATGAGTCAATGTTTCCATCTGTACAGATGAGCTTTAAATTGCAGACTTCAAACTTCTTCCTACCTCTACAAGATTCTTATGGGCATGCTCATAGGAGGGCAAGGCACCTTCCCCTATCAGCTCTGTATCAAACAGCTCAGTGACCAGGATGTTTGCATAGGACTGCATGTCACCACCTAGAAATCACAAGGGAAGACATAAGACACAGGTTATTTACTGAACACAGGACTGTAAGCTCCCATTCCCAAGGGCTCATGAGTTCCTGCCCTGTCTTTGAAGTCACTGAGCTAAAAGAAAGTCAGAGGTAAAGAAAGGTTGCTCATGTGGTCCTGATATATTCCTAATGCCCATCAAATTACAAAACACAAGTACTGCAAAAAAAGATAATGCTTCTCCTTGGATTCCTATAGAGGCTTAACTTTCCATTTATTAAAGTTTTTTTTTTTCCTAATATCAGTCTTACATACAGTAATGCTACAAATGCAAGAAATGCAAAGGAATAAAAATTCATTTCCCTATTAGACAGTTTTCAGAGGCCAGACACAGATAAATATATCAAAATTTAGTTGTTTGGGAAGTTTCAGTTTTAATACAAATTTCTTTTGCCTCCTTAGGGAAGTCCACAAATTGTCAAAAGACATTACTGTAAGCACCCACATGGAAAAAGAAATGATGAAAATGGCACATTGCCCAATGATGACGTGCAATTGGATGGCTGGCTCACTGAACAAGTCTGTCTGTCTCAGATAGAGCTCCAGATGGACAATGACCAAGACCCAAGATGATGACAAGGAGGAAACTGGGCTTTAGAGCACGTGCATGTGTGAAACTGCACAGTGCTGTCTGGGACACTACGCAGCCAGCTTCTACCACAGGCCATCTCATCAGCACCAAGAATCTTCTGGTGATGCTACATGGCCATGAACCAAGAAAGACCACGGTAAAACAAGAATGAAAATTGAAGGTGACCCAAAGGGCACTGGGAAAATGCATGGTGGGCATAAAGTACAGCACACTACCAACCATAACCTCCTGATGAGACGTACTATAAAACACATCAATAAGGACATATATGCCCCCAAAAGGAAGGGAGCCAATCACATTGGGACAATGGAAGAGAGCACATAAACAGCCCAACTGCTACAATGGTAACCTCCAGACATTAAAAGAACTGGGGGAAGCCTCTGCATGTGGAATGAATACCCTTAGAAGGATTTACAGGAAAACACAAATGAAAATCATAAAAAGTATGAAGTAGTTTCAACCTGCACCAGGGGAACACCAAAACCATATCACCATCAATACTGACATTTATATAGGGCTTTAAGGACTGCGAAGTACTTTCCATATGTTGTCTCATCCCCTATAAGGTAAGTACTACAGGTTGTGGGGGCCTCATTTTAGAAAGGACATGGGGGCAGAGCCAAGATGGCGGCATGAAAACAGGGACTCGCTTGAGCTCTCCCCCAAATCCCTCCAAACACTTGTAAAAAATGGCTCTGAACAAATTCTAGAGCTAGAGAACCCACAAAATGACAGAGTGAAACAAGTCTCCAGCCCAAGACAGCCTGGATGGTCACTGGGAAGGGTCTATCACACTGTGCCGGTAGCAGAGCGCAGTCCAGCTTGGGCCATGCTGGAAGAGACCAGGCCAGAGTGGACCAGGCAGAGCAGGCCTCAGGGCCCTGAATCACTGAGCTGTGGCAGTTTCCGGACTTCTCAATTCACAAACGCCAAAGACAACTGAGCAGGTCAGTGGGAAAACTGTTGGACCTGGGTGAGAGAAGTACATGGCCCGGCCCAGCCCTGAGGTGGTGGAGGTGACTGTGACAGCGGCAGTGGCAGCAGCAGTGGCAGCAGCAGCGGTAGCAGCAGTGGCAGCTGCTTCCAGAGCTCCAGGCCCACAGACTGTGGGAGCAATCAAGCAGGCAGAGCAGAGCAGGAGTGCAGGGATTGCTTTGCTGGCACAGAGGCAGGGTTCTCTTGCTTTAACCTGCTTGGATCTGGGTTTCAGTCCTGGTTGGCAGTTCTTCAGGGAGGAGCAGCACCGGTGTGGCAGAGCTGGTGGTGGATGTGGACAGGGAGTGTTCTTGGTAGTTACACAACAGATAGGAGTGCTTGTGATCACTCACAGACCAGAGCACAGGCCAGGAGAGGAGTATCACACCACCTCAAAATAGAAGCAGCTCTGAAAACAGCACTGCAAAACCCCTGAAATTTGAGACATAGCACTTTCCACTCTGAAAGCAGTCATACCCTGACAAAGAGCTCAAAAGTCAAGTAATTGGCTGGGTAAATGAGCAGACAGCATAAAAGGACTCAGATTATAGAATCTTTTTTTGGTGACAAGATCAAAACATACAGCCAGAAGAAGTCAACAAAGTCAAAGATCCTACATCAAAAAACTTCAAGAAAAATAAGAATTGGGCTCAGGCCATGAAAGAGCTCAAAAAGGATTTGGAAAAGCAAGTAAGAGAAGTAGAGGAAAAATCGGGAAGAGAAATGAAAGTGATGCAAGAAAATCATGAAAAGTGAGTCAACAACTTGCTAAAGGAGACCCAAAAAAAATACTGAAGAAAATAACACCTTAAAAAATAGACTAACTCAAATGACAAATCTAGAGATCCAGAAAGCCAATGAGAAGAATGCCTTAAAAGGCAGAATTAGCCAAATGGTTAAAGGAAGTCCAAAAGACCACTGAAGAAAATACTGCCTTAAAAATTAGAATGGAAGAAGTGGAAGCTAGTGACTTTATGAGAAATCAAGAAATTATAAAACAGAACCAAAAGAATGAAAAATGGAAAACAATGAAATATCTCATTGGAAAAACCACTGACCTGGAAAATTGATCCAGGAGAGATAATTTAAAAATTATTGGACTACCTGAAAGCCATGATCAAAAAAAAGAGCCTAGACATCATCTTTCAAGAAATTATCAAGGAAAACTGCCCTGATATTCTAGAACCAGAGGGGAAAATAGAAATTGAAAGAATCCACCAATCACCTCTAGAAAAAGATCTCAAAAAGAAAACTCCTAGGAATATTGTAGCCAAATTCCAGAGTTCCCAGGTCAAGGAGAAAATATTGCAATCAGCCAGAAAAAAACAATTTGAGTATTGTGGAAACACAATCAGGATAACACAAGATCTAGCAGCTTCTACCTTAAGGGACTGAAGGGCTTGGAATATGATATTTCGGAGGTCAAAGGAACTAGGATTAAAACCAAGAATCACCTACCCATCAAAACTGAGTATAATGCTCCAGGGCAAAATATGGATTTTCAATGAAATAGAGGACTTTCATGCATTCTCGATAAAAAAAAAACCAGAACTGAATAGAAAATTTAACTTTCAAATACAAGAATCAAGAGAAGCATGAAAAGGTAAACAGGAAAGAGAAATCAAAAGGGACTTACTAAAGTTGAACTTTTTTGTTTACATTCCTATATGGAAAGATAATATTTGTAATTCATGAGACCTTTCTCAATATTAGGGTAATTGAAGGGAATATACATATATATAGAGACAGAGGGCACAGGGTGAGTTGAATATGAAAAGATGATATCTAAAAAAAAAAAAATAAAGGGGTAAGAAAGGAATATATTGAGAGAAGGAGAAAGGGAGAGATAGAATGGAGTAAATTATCTCACATAAAAGTGGCAAGAATAAGCAGTCTGTTGGAAGGGAAGAGGGTGCAGTTGAGGGGGAATGAGTGAATTTTGCTCTCATTGGATTTGACTTGAGGAGGGAATAACATACACACTCAATTGGGTATCTTACCCCCACAGGAAAGTAGGGGGAAAGGGAAAGGGGGGTGGAGATGACAGAAAGGAGGGCAGATTGGGGGAAGAGGTAGTCAAAAGCAAACATTTTTGAAAAGGGACAGGGTCAAAGGAGAAAATTGAATAAAGGGGGACAGGATAGGATGGGAGGAAACAGTTAGTCTTTCACAACATGACTATTATTGATGTGTTTTGCATAACGATACATATATAACCTATACTGAATTGCTTGCCTTCTCAAAGAGGATGTGTGGGAAGGGAAGAAGTGAGAGAATTTGTAACTCAAAGTTCTAAAAGTAAATGTTTAAAAAAATTGTTTTTACATGCAACTGGGAAATAAGATACATAGGCAATGGGGTATAGAAATCTATCTTGCCCTACAAGAAAATAAGGAGAAAGGGGATGGGAGGGAAGGGGGTGGGGTGATAGAAGAGAGGACAGACTGGGAAAAGGGGCAATCAGAATACATACCACCTTAGGGTGGGGGGAGGGGAGGGTAGGGATGGGGAGAAAATTTGTAACTCAAAATCTTGTGGAAATGAATGTTGAAAACTAAAAATGAATTTAAAAAAAAAAAAGAAAGGACATGGATAAGGCAGCTTGAGCCCCCAGACCAGGTTATCCAAGACGGCAAAAAGCCCTAAGTTCATTTGACAGGAAAACCCATTGAAGGAATTGGCATATTTGACTTGGAGAAGTAAGACCTGGAGGGAGATCCTCAAGTAACTGAAAAGCTGAGAAGGCATTATGCCCATCTCACAGATAAGGAAACTGAGGCTCCAACAGGTTAAGTTACTGATGCATGGTCACAAAACTAGTAAGTGTCTGAGGCTGGATTCAAACCCAGGTCTTCCTGACTTCTGGATCCCAACACTGCCACTTCAGTAGCTACTCTGTACAGTGCAAATCTGAACAAGAATCCCCTCAGACATACAAAGGGAGATGGCTCAAGCAGGGGAGGGAAGGGAGAGTCAGCAAGACATGAATTCAAATGGACAAACCACTGCAGAATGGGGTCCTAACAGCTCCCATCCCCGAGGGCTGAGGAAAGGATTGAATGAGTTAATATACATAAGAAGGTTGCAAATCTTCAGGTATAACACAAATCTTAGTTATCACTATCACTGTTATTATTATTGTTATCTGAAAAGTGGTCCTCTGGCTTTTGCATGAAGATGTCCACTGAGGGGACATCTTCTTTAGACAGCCCTTCTTTAGACCAAGGCCCAATTTGTCCCCGTGCTCCTAACTCTACAAGTCTAATCCCTCTCCTGAAGCCTTCTCATACCTTCTCAGCTTTTCAGATACTTGAAGACCTCCCACCAGGTCTTGCTTCCCCAAGCTAAATATGCCAATTCTTTCCGAGTCTTCCTGTCAAATGAACTTAGGGCTCTTTGCCATCTTGGATAACCCAGTCTGGGGGCTCCAGCCAGCTTATCCATGTCGTTTCTAAAATGAGGCCCCCACAAGCAAACACAACACTGTGGGAGGAGTCTGACCAGGGCAAAGAACCCCAGGACTACCCTCTCCTAAGGGCCCAGTAACCTTCCTGGCTACCATATTAAAGGGCTGACCCAGCTTACAGCCCAGGAAAATCCCCACGAGTTTTACAGACCAACAAAGAAGGGATGAAGTGCAGGGGAAGGTGACTGTGAGAAAGGCTGAACTGCACGGAGGCCAGCGTCTTTAGAATCTTTCCTATTAAAACCGCCTGTTCCTTCCATGGCTTTTGTGCATTCTAGGTACAAACAAGCATGAAAACCTGGCTGTGCTTATTCATTTTCACACAGCCAGGGGGCCACGGAACATGCCCACATGGCACTGTCCTTGACCACAAGGAGCATCCATTCTATGTGGAAAGAAAAGACATCCAATCCAAGTGCTTATTTAAATGAGCATATAAAGCAACGTCTTATACTGCCACAGCAGTGTACAGACAATAAGCATTCGGAAGAGGGAAAGATTGCTTTGGGCTAAGGCACAGTTAGGGAGGCTTCATGGAGGAAACAGGAAGAGAGCCAGGATTTCGGGATAGGATTTTAAAATGGCAGAAAGAAGAGTGATGTGTCAGGAGAATGTATGAGAATAAGAAACAATACAAACTCGGGGAGTTAACCCCTCAGCCTCAGTTTACTCATCTGTGAAATGGAGATAACAGTACCTACCTCACAGACTGAGGTAGGTACTGTGACTGAAGAAGGGAAAAAGTGTTCAGGGGACAGTCTAGACTTTATCCTATGGCACGGAGGCATCAATTACCATTCTGGAGCAGAGGTGTGACAAAAAGAGTGTTTTAGGAAGATTACTCAGATGTTTGGCCCACAGTAGGAGTTTATAAACACTTGTATAAAAGGAGTCTAGTAAACACAACACTCAGAATGGCCCAAGGTACATGAAGACTAAAAGCAAGAAAACCAACCAGGCAGCTCTCACAATAATTCACAACAAGATAGTAAGAGTCTGAACTGGGTTGATGAGAATGTGACTGGAAAGGAAGGAAATGATGCAAGACACATCATAAAGAGTGAAAGAGCAGGGATCAAAAGGGGAAATCTGGAGGAAGCAGAGAAGGAAGACCATCTAAGCTTATAAATGGAAGGGGGGTGAGAGAGCATGAGGCCTCACCTGAGCACCAGAGGAGAAGTGACGAAGACAAGATGGGACTGGGATTGGAGTCCAGGTCCAATGGTCACTCCACCAAGCCTCCCTGCATCAAGAATGCAATAGATGGCAAAGCAACAGAGCCCAGGCTCCAAACAAGCTTTTCTCCTGGCCAGACCTAATGGCTCCCATGCCCGCTCTGCCCTGTCTCTACCTGCGCTCTTTCCTTAGTCACCACCCTGCACCTGCTGCCCAGCCTGGTGCCCACTCAAGGAACACAGAAACTCTCTCAGCTTAAGCTCGTCCATCACCCTGCTGCTAATTCATCAGTGCCCCAGTAGATACTCTCTCCCTCAGCCTCCTCTCCCTTCTGATTGGATTGGAGGGCTGGAGGGGAGAAGCACCGAACTCCTTTAGAGAGGGCAGAAACTGGACTCTCAGGTCACTCTGCACCTGTTTCCCTGCCTGGTTTCCACTCCACAGATCAAGATTACAGGCCAGGGGCCCCTTAATGTTCCACTCCCCCTCAACACACACTTTCCTGCCTCCTTTTGTGTGTTATCTCCCATTAGACTGTAAGCTCCTTGGGGGCAGAGACTGTCTTTCTTTTTATTAACTGCATCCCCAGCACTTAGCACTGGGACATATGTGCCTGGCACATAGTAGGTCCTTAGTAAATGTTCGCTGGATTAGCACAGTATCTACCATTTGTGCCACGGGTATAGCCATCATTTGTCCTGATAGACTATGCCTCAGGCTGTGAACACTCCTGAGGGGGGCAGTTTTAGAGTAAAAACTCAAATGATAAATTCAATTGCTGATCAATATGATGGATGCTGACAATTCCTGTAACAACCAAAAAAACCCTGTGAAGGGAAATAAATCTCCACTTTCCCATTCCCTACTATTATTATTTTTTTTAAATGAGTATTTGCTAACCAGCCTTATTACCTTTAGCATTACAGCTAAGAGACCACCCTAAAAATGATGTAACAAACACTTCCAATTTCCCAGGAAGCTACTGAGCAGCAGCTCCCAGCACTTCCACCCTTCCTACCACACTGCTTCTCCCTTCTCCAGTCTCCCCCCATCTACTGGCTCCTTCCCACTGCCATCAAGCATTCCCAGAATTCCCTCGCTCATTTAAAAACCCTACCTGCTCAAATGACCGTCCTTTTCCCTACCTCTCTGCCCCTCCCTTTCACTGCCAAACTCCTAGGAAAGAAGTCTCCACTCATCACCTCCATTTCCTCTCAGTCTCTTGCAATCTGGATCCTGAACGTGAATGACATACAGTGCTCTCTCTGAAGTTACCCACAGTCCCTTAGTTGCTCAATCTAATGATGGTCTATGTTCAGTCCTCACCCTTCTTACCCTCTCTGCAGCCTTTCACAGGACTGACCACTGTCCTTGCTCCTGGATACTCTCTCCTCCCTGGGTTGTTGTGACACTGCTCTTGCCAGGCTTTCCTTCCAACTGTCTGACCTCCTCATTCTCCTCTGCTGGATCACCATTCATTTCTAGACTCCTGTCCCAAAACTCTGACTTAGACCTTCTTCTTTTCTCTTTGTTACATCCTCTCTCCTCCTATGGGCTCATTTTTGTATGCAGCTCATTTCAATATATAGATTAGACAGATACATATAAATAAAATATACACTCACACGCGCACACACACACACACACACACACACACATGTATTGGCAACCAAAAATGGGCTCCTTAGCACTTAGTCAACAAGTGCCCTTGACTAGTTTGGCTTTTTCCCCTGAACTGAATGCTGTTTGTATCTTGGACTGGAGTAAGCTTGTCGGCCCCTTCACCTTGCTTCCCTTGCTTAAGCTGATGGAAAGAACCTGTGCTTTCCCGGTCAACCCCTTCACCTTGCTTAAGCAGATTGAAAGAACCTGTGCTTTCCCCGGCGTACCTTACACCCCCGCAGAAGCTGGATGGTTAAAAGCAGCTCCCGTTGGAGCCAGAGGCTGCCACAGCCACAGCCACAGCCACAGCTGAAGCAGGAGCTGCCAGTAGCAGAGCTGACCTACGGGAGGAAGCTGAACAAAGACTTCAGGCCAGTGGGTAATCTTTTTACCATAGAGGGGGAAGCATGATTTTGCTTTACGCAATCATGCTTCTCTGTAGCCTCCTGGTTACTCTTTCAAGGCGTACTTATTGGGCCTGGAAGCTTTTGATCAATATATCAAAATGGGGTTGCTGGTTCATGGGTTGGTTACTGTGGAGCCTAAATATATGTTTTGATTCTTCTACCTTCTACTTTGAGAGTTTTATATCCGGCGGTTCCGAACCTTTCAGACATGTTTATGATCCTCTTTGAGATTATAAACTCTGCCCTCCTATTACAACACACACACACAAAAGTGCCATTCTCACCAAATGCAGCCCTAACTACATTAAAATATAATTGGGAAATATTTTACAAAATAAATAAAAATACGATAGAACATAGATAATACTCATATGCAGTTTTCTAAGGCAATAGGAGCCTGTGGTGATCCTTATGTATAATTTAATGGCTCTCATTCCTATCTGAATTTGATTCCACTGCTCTATGGCATCACAATCTCAACATGTGAAAAATGGAATTTATTTATCTTTTCCCCCACCTACCAAACCCATCCCTCCTCTCCAAAATTCCCTGTTTGTTGAGAATACTGTCACCCTTCCAGGTTCCCAGCTTTATAATCTCAGAGTCATCTATTACTCTTTCCTTTCCTTCATCTCCCATATTTAATCAGCTGCTAAATCTTGTTGATTCTACTTCCTAATACACTGTACTTTGTAGTTACTTGAGTGATCTTAATAGAATTCACTGTACTATCTTCTAACATAAACATTTCTTCTTACTGTGCCCTCCAGAGGACAGAAGTTCTGAGGTAGTTACTTTAAAAGAATCACAAGCTCAGAGTAGTAATTTAAAAAGCTGATCTTAAACATTCAGATGTTTAAACATCTGGATTTGGAAACCATTCTAGAGAGCTCATAACATCATACTTTGCTGTGGGATGTTTGCTATTACTTTATTTGGCGAGGCTACCAAGACTATGTAAATATACTGTTCCGGTCATTGGTTGGGTATACTTCCGCCTAAAACTGGAAAGCAAAAATGTCCATGGAAATGATATTATTTCAGATCTCGAGCCTTTCAGGCCTGACCAATAGCGACCTAACAATTACAATCACACATCTTTCAGCCCCCCTTCAGCCATGAGTTATTAGGCAGAGATAACTCATCTGTTATCTTAAATAGAACTTAAAATGAAGAAGCAATATGAGTTTGAATCATAAGTCATGCTTTCCTTCCTGCCTCAAATGTAGGAGTAAGCCTTCTTCATATCGTGGATAACCTTTCTACCTGTTGACATGATCCCCAACTTCCATCAAGGACCTCTCCTCTCTCTTGCCTTTGGTATTACATTAGTATTATTTTATTCAATTCTAGCTAATGAAAAACTATCAGAATTGCCACATACTTATTTTAATAATTACCATCCCCAAAAATCTATCCTTCCTTTCAATTTCACATGTGCATTTCCCTAGAGAAAGGAAGGCACAGGGGGATTATGGCATCATGTGAAGAGACCAGGGATTACACTTGTTTCTTTTGGCCCCAGAGGAGAGAACTAGAAGCAAAGGGAGAAGTTATAGGGAGATAAGATTTTAACTCAATATCGATCAAAATTTCCTATCAATTAAAACTGCCTAATAACAAAAAGTCTTCATGCAAAGGTTGGAATGACTACTTGCCAGGGATTCATGATGTGGTTAGGTTAATAGATAACTTCTAAATTATTTTCTAAATTATTTCTAAGATTCCATGATTTCCAAATTTTGACATTACACCTTCCTCACATAGAAATAAGCCAGTAAGATATTTGAGAAAGGAATGCATGATCCTTACCTGGTCCCACACTGACTTCAGTAGAATGTTTATTAATGATCTTAATCTTATCACTGAAGCCATTTTTCTCCACAATCTTCACAGCAGCATCAGCCATAGGTTTGAAAACCTGAAATAAGGAGCCAAAATCAAAGATGAAATGAGAGATTACTAGCATACTGTTGCAACAACTGAAACTGCCTCCTGATAATGATCCTGGGTCTTGAATTTTGGGGAGCTAAAGATAAGGACATCATAGAATTAATTTGTTCCTCTGATTCAGTAGTATACCCATGTTTCCATTTTTTATTACATAAATACAAAAATTTGTTTTAGGCTTATTTTAACCAAATGATTAAGAATCCAATAATCTCATTTAAAATATAAAATATAATTTCTTTTGTAGAAATTCATACCCAGCATTGTGGAAAAAAATGAGACTACGCATCGTGAGGAACTCGATGTTCTTCAGGGAAAAGTGGAATATAAGGCATTACTGTGTCAGCATTATCATTTATAACTGCAATAAAATTTATAGTAAACTGACACAAACAAGCTAAATAAACTCAAGCTTCAAAGAGTTAATGTTCCCAGGATGATTCTTGAAATTAACTTGAATGTTGCAAATGAAGCAACTATCCCAACCACTCAAAGTCCACCTGAGAACAAAGGCAATGATTGCATTAAAATTCTGTGTCTAATTCTGGGAGCTGCTTGTGTCACTATGACCAGCTTATCAAGAATGCAACAAGGAAAGCGAGGCACAGTAGAGTTAGGGCTCCCTGACTGTGGCTGAGGGCTCTCAGTGTGAATACCCACCTAGATACGGCAGCAAAGGCCTCTCCAGTGTCCTGCTGGGAGTGAGAAAGGGAAAAGGCCTAAGCACAAGAATTACACACCCCATAAAATATCTTACAGGATATTCTATACAGTCAGCCAAGACCTCAGGAACCCAGAGACTGAGGTGGGATGCTATGTAGGCTTCCATACTCATGTCCAAACTGGGGGCAGCAACTCCCAAAATGGATTCTCAGACTTTCTCCTTTTTTCGTACAGGAAAAGTCCCCCCTCTGAAATGTGTTAGAGCTGCTTTCCCATTTACAAGGTTTCTTGGATGGTGACTGGTGGAGGACAGTGTATTATCTGGTACCTCTACCTTCAGTGCCATGCTTTGGGGTCTCTGAGCACAGTAACTGGTTGAGGGTGTGTGGGATACAAGATTGTTTGTGAAAGCTTCCCATGAATAAATCAAGCAAGGTAATACTCAGATAGTATAAATTTAGTTAGGATGTAGACCTCACTAGGCCTAAGTTTCGTTTTCCTGTAAATCATATGATTTTGGGAAAATCAGGTGGTCTCCCCCTCTCCCCCTCCCCTAGCCCACTCACATGCCGTCATCTTAACATTGAAATTTCCCTATAAGGTAATTCTGTAGTTTCTGTGCTAGTATTGGATAAACTTATTCTGGGATAGATTGTGAGGCCACCTGTCCCAGCAAATAGGGACAGGGGTCCAGCCTCTAGGGGTGGAATTTCTTAGAATTGTTTGTACAAGGTTATATATCCCCTTGCTTGCCTTCTCCCCCTTGCCTCTCTGCACTACCATCCCACCCTGGTAGTGGGAGATGCCCAATTCTCGCGAGACTTGATCAAATAAAGCTTCTGTTTTGTTTCTACCTTGAGAAAACCGAGACACCTCTGTTTTTGTTTATTTTGAGCCTGTGGTTTGTTCCACACAGTTGGGGGCTCGGCCGGGACCCCCTCGATTGGGGGGGGTTCTCCTCACCAGGGAGCAGGATCCAGCGCGCACCACAAAGATTTATTGGGGGTTCCTGGTCCTGGTGTGGGGCTCCACCCAGTTGGGGGAAAATCCCGAAGAGAGGGACTCGGAGGAACAGAAGCTGTGCTAGGTTCCGACATTCCAAAAAGTAAGAGATAAGAGAAAAGTCCGGCTGGCTGGTGTGGTGTGTGTTGAAGTCATAAACAAGTACGCGTACTCTCCGAAGGTAAGCACTCAGAGGTCTGGGGGTGAGTCTGTTGAGTCTCTGACTCGGGGAGTGCGGCGACGGCTCCCGACCAAATTAGGGTGGGATATGACCCCAACGCAAGGACGCTCTTGAGAAGGCTTCGCGGGGGACTTCGGGGGAGTAGCTGCCCCCTGGGGAGTTGAGGCATGTGTGCCCTCCCCGTTCAGCTAAGTTCTGTTGAGTCTCGGACTCGGGGAGTGCGGCGACGGCTCCCAACCAAATTATGGGGAAAACCAATCTAAGTCTGTGCAGTCGGAGCACAAATGTGAGGTACCTTTAGGCAATCGATTGCAAAATTGGAATGAACAACAAAAGTAGAAAGGAAAATGGCCATAGACAAGAGCTCTTAAAATATTTGACCTAGGTGGGTGGAATGGATTTTTCCTGGTGTTTTGAGGAAAGCTCTCCCAGGGAAAACGAAAAACAAAAAGCTTTTGGATTTCTGTATCTTTGTGTCTGTGTCTGTCTGTATCTGTGCTTCTGTGTGTGTGTAATCTGACACCCTGTAATGTCCACTATCTGGCTTTCTCTCCCTCCCTGACTCCTCCTGGCATGCAGAGGAGCGGGAGGGCGGGGGAGAGAGAAAAATGTTTTCTTGTTTAAGTTATGTGATGGAAAAGGCAAGGTAAAGAGGAGTGTCAGGTCAGAATTAGAAAGAAATAAGGTATGTGCAGTTTTACAGGACTTTCATCAAAGTCCACCAGAAAGAAAAGGCAAGAAAGTTTAACCATGTAGGGAAGAGACATGTGAAGGAAGTTTAAAAAAGGCATAATCTATTTGCACAAATAGTGTGAATAGAGGTTTTGAGAGTGCAAGGTGGAAACTTTTGGGAAGTTGTTTTTTTAAAAAATGATATATATATATATATATATGCTCTTTCTGTCTCCCTCCATCCCAGATCTGGCCAATTTGGAATGTGGAGAGATAAGAAAGAAATCGGGAACTTTTCCCTTAAATTTAAGTGAAATGTGTTACTTCTAATTTGATGCTCAGAATTTATTATGCTATTTGGTACTAAGGCAAATTCGGAAAATGCATAGATATGAAAAAGAGACACTTTGAGCTCCCTAGTATGAGGAGAAAAGGAAAAATCTAGAATGTGTACTACGATGCATTGTAATTATGGTTTCCCAATTTTCAGACTTACGAACTTTAAGTAATGATCCTACAAATAGAACTGGAAAATATTTAATAACGTAAAGGTATTAAATAAATCTATAGAGTTAGTAAGTACTTTTTTTTACATACAACTATGGAGATCCTTATGTGCAATTTAGTGACCCTTGTTCCTATTTGAATTTAAAAATGGCTTAAAGCTTCCAAAATAGAGAAATATGACCAGAGAATGACAGCCAATCTGAACATATTTTACCCAAAAGACTGTTGCTTATTACATTCCTGAGAAACAGAAATACTTCCTAAAATAGGAATTAGCTCAATAGATATAGATATTTCTAACTTGCTGTGATTTTCCTAAGTTTGTTACTTGAAAAGTTTAAAAAGTGATTCGGCTGCAAATATACAATAGAGAGTTGGCTCCTTTTCAAAAATAATTACCCCACTGACAACAGCCCTGGACCCCGGGCACCCTGAAGCCCACACTTCTAGGCAATTGCCCCCCCCCCACCACCACTGGAACCTGGAATTTTTGCTCCTAGTCTTCCAAACCCAACAACCCCTGTTAGAAAGTAAAGATCTCTCAGAGACCCTCCTAAATGACTCCTTAGACCTTTAATTCAGGTGCTGGACTCTGCAGCTTCCCCGCACCTTCCCCCACCCCTGTTCGCCCCCCCCCCTCCCGCCTTCAGTCCACAGCTAGGCTCTGCAACTATGAGGAGAGAAGAAAAGCCTCTATGCTTGGTAAGCCTAAAATATGTAATGATTTGGGAATGCAATTAATGTCATCTGAAAATCTTTCTATTTGTACTATTATTGTGCTTCTAAATTGTAGTAAAATGTCCTATATTGCAAAACTTAAGTAACCGAAGATAGTGTTAGACAAAGCAATTATTAATCTGAATTCTGTTGAAGAGAAGAAGAAAAAAATGATATGAAAACAATTGTGTAAAACTGGTTAAGTTACTTTCTCAGCCTTAATTGCCGTTTAGAAGACCAGGTATTTTCTACTTTACCTGTAGTTAATGGAAGGTCACAGCTAAAACAATTCAGCCAGCACTTACCTGTAAGATTGTTAACTAGGTTATTTGGGATTACTGTTTTAATGTTAAAGACCAAGACAGTTCTGAAGAGATAAAAGAAATTATGTCCATCCATCTTTTGGGCTAGATTTGTGGGTGGGTTCTATTAAACCTTATATGGATATTAATTAGGGTAAAGATATTGATTGTTGTGAGTTATTATTGTTGCTGTTCAATTAATTATCAACCCCTCGGCCTGGAAGGGAGGCTGACTATACCTTGTTGACAACGATTCAAATTTCTTGGGCTTCCTTTTTACCTGGGGCAAAAAGAAGTAGTTACTGGCCCAGCACATTTTAAACTGATCTAATTATAACAGGTGATTGCAAACTATTTGTAATGTGAATGGAACTTAGAAATGCATATTTGAATAATTTTCTAGGAAAAGTGCATATTGTTATTTGGCATTGAGAAATTTATTAACTATATAGCCCCAAGAAAATTCTATTTACTGTAGTTCACTGTTCAATAAGGGGATGGTGGTGGAATCCATTCCCAGGGGTATTACAAAGATCGCATGATTGTAAAGGTGCTTGGCACAATGCTTGGCATAGAATAAATGCTATTTGAATGTACACTGTTTTAAGTTAAAAATAATTGCTTCATATTTATTAACCTTATGTGGATTTTCTTCACTGTGAAGTTTTGGTGATGAGATGAATGATTCTCTGTATCAGGCAGTTCAGGGACATATCTAACTGAGGTAAAGCCACCACAATGGAAACTAATTGGTTTTGGTTTTCAAGTTTAAATAGATGATAATTGTTTATGATATTGTTATATGTCTAAAATTTTTCTTATTGCATAACTTGGTAAGCAGCTGTATCATCTGTGTTGTTAGAGAAGCAATTTCTTTTACAATCTAAATGTTATTAGGTTAAGAATTGTAATTTAAGAAATCTTCAATTACCAAATTTTGTCTTTAATTGTTTTGCTATCATTTGGGAAATTTGTGAGATCATTAATTAAGCTGTTGATGTTATTGCTTAGAGATAGTATTTACCAGAGTACATTTAGTTTTGGTTTTTATTCTCAATTATGTGGAAAAGGTTTGGTGATCAAAATTTGGGAATTGTTTAGCACTTAGGAATTAATAATATCAGGATAAATTATGAGCTGTTTCTGAGGAGAGATTTTAAAAAAAGGGGGGGGGTTTGTAAAATGTATGATTTTTAGAAAGCCTCGACCTTGAATTAGTGTGCTCAGAGAAACAGCAAAAGATAGCAAACAGACCCAAGGTTTTTCTATTTAACCCCTTCTTGAGGTCCATGTTACTTCTCCTTATTTTGTAAAATTGCCAAGGCACCTGGAAAACTATCTGCATGGGCAAGGTCATCAGCCCCAGACAAAGAACTTCTTTAAGTTATGTAGGTCCTAAACACTGAACTTAGCTTGCTGAGAAATTAAAAGTTTATGTACAATAGATAGAAAGGATTCTAATATTTGGCTTTTACACCACGACAAATTTAAAGTGGAGAACGAGAATATTTAATTAAATCCCTTATGTATGTGAGTCCTGGTAAATCTTTGCTGCAGCTCCATATCTGACTCTAAACTGTGACTGCTGGGACTTGCTGTTTAAGGTTAAAAGGCACTTGGGACTATAACTACTTTTGTTTTGAGTTTGAATCTGGGTATAGTTGTCTACATTACATCAGTATCTGAGAGAAATGCCACAAGCTACTCAGAAAGAATGTGATCCATACTGTTAACGGTGGAGATCTGCATTTGGGACAAAAGCCGGGGGAACAATCTTAGCCTCAGTCTAGTATGGGATCCTCCTGGCCTCAGTTTCCCCCTGTGTTCCTTTGAAAAGGAAGTTTCCCACCTATTTCGGAGTGTAGCAATGTGGTGGCAGAGATACTACATAACTGAGGAATCAAAACTATATCTGGATTATAAACAAGAGCCAAGGATGTTTTATCTTGTAATATTTGACATATCACGTGTCCCTGCCTTTTTTTTTCCTTCTATAGCAAATTTCTGTGATCAGAGCAAGTAGTCAGTAAAAGATATGAGCTCTTTTTGTGTTATCTTACTGGGCAATCTAATATTATTTTATCTAGAACTACGGCAGGTACAGAAATTTAAACAAACTGCTTAAGGCTCACTTTAAGATGTTCCCTTTGTCTAGAAGGAATCTAAGAGCAGTAGTATTTTCCTATGATCACTCTCTTACTGCTATCAATGTGAGATTCTATTACAACACCTCTTTGACTAAGAAACTTTGTAATATTTAGGAATTCTGCTATAACTAGAAACTTTGTTATGATGCTTTGAAATTAGTGTTACTTACGGACTTTTGCACCAACTTAGTAAAGCTTTAGGAAGAAGAGTAGAAATGCATACAAGCCACTTAGAACTCACTTTGTAGATGTTCCCTAAGCAATGTGAGAATGTTATTTTGTTATTTGATTAATATCATGCATGCTTAAAATTTTGGGAAAATATGGGAGGAAAGGGGGGATGATAGATAGTAAAGGACGAGACCTGGCCCACATCGCCTTGGTCTCTCAAGTGTTAGAAAACTTATTATTACCAGAAAATATATCAATAATCCATGTGAATAGTCATAAATCCAGACAATCCTTTGAGGTTAGAGATAACCGCCTGGCAGATGAGGAAGCACGGAAAATAGGAGCTATAGAATCTGAACTACCCGACCATTTGCTGGTACTAATTCCCTCTTTTCCTCCGAGTCTTCCTTCCCCAACCTTTACTACAGAAGAACAGAAGAAGGTGTCATCTTTAGGGGCCGAGGAGCAGAAAGGCCGATGGTATCTCCCAGATGGAAGAGAGGTACTGACCAAGTCAGGTATGAGGCAGGTCCTTCACCATTTACACCAGGGCAGTCACTGGGACGTCCAGAACCTGTGCGATGCTGTTCTCACGTGGTATGTGTCAACCGGCCTTTACACCCTAGCAAGACAGTTGGTACAGGGTTGCCTTGTTTGTCGAAGGACGAACAGGACTGCTTTGTGCCAAACCCCGATGGGTGGAAGGCCACCAGGTCTTCGGCCATTTCAAAGCATACAGGTGGACTTTACTGAGCTGCCCCCCCATAGGCCATCTCAAATACCTGCCGGTCATAGTGGACCATCTGGCATCTTGGGTGGAGGCTTTTCCCTTGCCCCGGGCTACTGCCCCTATGGTATGTAAGATTTTGCTGGAACAAATAATCCCACGGTATGGGATGGTGGAACGAATTGACTCGGACCAGGGGACTCATTTTGCGGGTAAGATCCTGCAGCTCCTTATGCAAGCCTTGGATATTACATGGGAGTTTCATGCTCCTTGGCATCCTCCCTCATCAGGCAAGGTAGAAAGGATGAATCGGGAGACCAAGAGACAGCTTATGAAGTTGATGTTAGAAACGCAGTTACCTTGGACTAAGTGTCTCCCCCTGGCCCTTCTCAGAATACGTACTAAACCTTGAAGGAACGTGGGGTTGTCTCCTTGTGAACTCCTATTTGGTCACCCTTATCTAGGAAGAGGAGAAACTTGGGATCCTATATATGAACAGGAAGATAGGTTTTTTAAGGGAATATGTATCTGCCTTGGCAAAACACCTCCTTATTTTACAGACTAAGGGGTTGATCGCTCAGACCCCACCTTTAGGCTTTCTGGTGCATAAGTACCAACTAGGAGACTGGATCCTGATCCAGATGTGGAAGGAGGAAAAGCTTGCCCCGACCTGGGAGGGGCCTTTCCAAGTCCTGTTAACATCCGACACCGCGGTGTGGACCACAGAGCGAGGTTGGACCCATCACTCCCGAGTGAAGACATCTACTAAGCCGCCCGGCGAATGGACTGTTGAACCCTCGTCCCAGGGGGACCCATTAAAAATACATCTGGGGTGTAAGCCTCCCACTGACTGAATGCATGAACCCTGAACCCCTACTTGATCCATAAGATTGCTAATAGCTGTAAGTGGAGCTGTGCTCCTTCCAATTTGCCTCCCGTGTATGCTGCAATTGATTACCAGAATGATAATAAGGACTCTATCAAAGATGATTAAGTTAGAAGGTACAGCCAGTGGATCTATCAGACTGATGATCCTTAAAGAGGGGGGAATGGGAACCAGTTGAGCAGGAGGACCCGCTAGAGCAGACCAACGAGTTGGATTGTGCAGTTGAAGCAGTGTATATGAATTGGTGTGGGAAGCTTTCAACTATGGAATAAGAGGGGGGATTTTGTGTGGGATACAAGATTGTTTGTGAAAGCTTCCCATGAATAAATCAAGCAAGGTAATACTCAGATAGTATAAATTTAGTTAGGATGTAGACCTCACTAGGCCTAAGTTTCGTTTTCCTGTAAATCATATGATTTTGGGAAAATCAGGTGGTCTCCCCCTCTCCCCCTCCCCTAGCCCACTCACATGCCGTCATCTTAACATTGAAATTTCCCTATAAGGTAATTCTGTAGTTTCTGTGCTAGTATTGGATAAACTTATTCTGGGATAGATTGTGAGGCCACCTGTCCCAGCAAATAGGGACAGGGGTCCAGCCTCTAGGGGTGGAATTTCTTAGAATTGTTTGTACAAGGTTATATATCCCCTTGCTTGCCTTCTCCCCCTTGCCTCTCTGCACTACCATCCCACCCTGGTAGTGGGAGATGCCCAATTCTCGCGAGACTTGATCAAATAAAGCTTCTGTTTTGTTTCTACCTTGAGAAAACCGAGACACCTCTGTTTTTGTTTATTTTGAGCCTGTGGTTTGTTCCACACAAGGGGATTCAAAGCATGTAAGTGAAATATTCTAATTCACACCAGGTTGGATCACAAGAGAGATACAGAAGTTTTTAGCTATGTTTCCAGGTTCTACAATTCTATCTGAGCCCAGATGGATACTTAATCTATAAACTTATTATTGGGGGGCGGGGGAGGAGAGACCTTCATAGCTGATTTTAAGAGTAAAAGAAAAAGAAAAAAAACAACAAGAGACAAGTAATGCAAAGAACCTGCCCAGTGTTCTGGCCATAAATCTGTTCACAGAGTTGCCTCTTCAGTTATCTGGCAAACGCCAAGAAGAAAGGCCTTGAGTTATTCTCTCGAGTGAGAGATCGAAAGCCTCACAGAGGGGCTTATAGTCCTTTTTCTTCTTGGGATTCTAGATGTGAAATTCTGTCTCAGACTCCACAGGAGAAGCGGAATAAATTTCTAATACACAAAGATCCTAACAAAGGAACGAAGCCCTTATTTATGACTCTATCTATGGATGATGCATATGTATATGTATACATATATAAATAAGCATACACATACACACACATATATTCTACAACAAGCAAGTTGTACAACAAGGAAACAGAGCACCTGAAATTACCAAATTCTAAAAAGCAAAATGACAGCCTTATACACACAATAAAGAGGGGTCAGAGGAACTAAAAGTCAAACACCAAGAAATAAATCACAGAGGTCCCAGCGTCACAAGCCCTCCAACGGCAGTGCCGGGAGTACTGGGCTTCATATATCTGTCACATATCTGTCGTTGATGACAGTGAGCAAGCACCCCACCTGGTTGGGCCTGCGCTTCCTCCTACTCACAATATTGTTACAAAGTACTTGTAAATTACCATGCAGTATGAAAACGACGTGGCCAGCTTTCTCACCCACAAAATGAGTCTCACAGGTTGCTATAGCTAGCACATAGACAGTTCTTGATCAAGGCCCCTAAGATGCCTAATACAGTATCTCACTGGCTCCTCACAGCGACCCGAGGGGCATGTCATCCCAGTACAATCACCACCACTTTACGGAGGAAGATGTTGAACTCAGACAGGTAAAGTAACGACTATGGGCACACGGTGTGGGGTGAAGGATTTGAACCCAGGTCTCTGCTAATTCCCAGCTCCCAAATCTTTTTACATCCCATGACACTTCTAAAGAGCAAATGACATGATCTAAGATCAGGCAGTAAATATTCATTAAGGACTCATCATGTCCCAGGCACTATGCTAAGCACTAGGAAGACAAAGAAAGGAAAAAAACAAACAGACCCAGCTCTAAAGGATCTCATGGTCTATGGAAATGTATAAAGAATGAAATTCTACACAAGTCTAAAAAAAAAAAAGCTGCTGTCAAATATGGCGAAGCAAGGGGCTGAAAAAGAATGTTTTATTTTTTCCCCAAAACCAAATGTGTTTAATCTATAACTAAAGAAAAACGCTAAAAAAAATTTTGGAGAAATTAAATTTTAAACTACAGCACTAGTCTTTGCCAGTTTATTTTTTCAAAAGTCTTAAAGCATTTGTGCTATTCAAAAACGCTGATTATTTTAATTGTTGCCAAGTCAAGAAGCATTTATTAAGCACCTACAGTGCCAGGCACTGTGCTAAGGGCTGGGATACCAAGAAAGGCAGAAGGTCGACCTCACTCTCAAGGAGGTCACAGTCCTGTGGGCAGACAACATGGATAAACTGGGGACAGTCTTAAAGGAAAGACCCCAGCATCAACGAAGCTAAAAAAAGTCAGGGAAGCCAGGAGGCAAGGATGAGGAGGGAGAACATTCCAAGCCCAGGTCGGGAGCCGGAGGGTCTCACAAGAGGAATGGTAAACATGCTGTGTAGTGGAAAAAGACCCAGAGTCCAATGCCCTTCCTACTACCTCTGTATGTCCTTGGACAAGTGACTCACCTACCTAACTCTTTCCTAAATACTGGCCATACCACCTCCCAAAGAGGGGTGCACGCATGTGCACATACACACACACACACACACATATATATAAGTGAGGCTCACCTCAATGGCATAGCAGAAATCAGCCCCAGCACTAACTGCCATCATTGACAGAAGTCCGGTGCCAGTTCCGATGTCCAGAACTATCGCCGGCTGTCCTCTTTCTTTCACTCTCCTCACAGCAGCCCGGATGCCCTGATAATATTTCACATTCTAAGAAAGAGAGAGTCATTATTTCAAGTAACATTGTCTTCAAATAACTATAATTCAGTGATTACAATCTTAGTGACTTCAGTAAGAACATTCCTGATGTCCAAATCAGGGTAAGGAGGGGAAGCTCCAAACCCCAAAGGATCCTACCATCTTATCCAGAGTCCCCCATCCTCAATTTCTCAAGCACCTCCATCTGAGATCTCTTGCACTGCATCTTAGAGAATTCCTTACTGCAATGCAAACATGCTGTTAACAAAGAATTGGGGGTGAGGGGGAGAACAAGAAACAGCTGAGGTCATTTCCTAGCTCTACTAGGCAACCAGAGCACTAAAGCATCCAGACCTGAGCCCAACCAGCCAAAGCCTGGGAGACTAAAGACCTACTTTCACCTCCCTCAGCCAAAGGCAGCAAGGCTCTAGCCCTCTGTGCCCCCAAGAGCCCACTGCCAGCAATAAAGAGAGCCCGGCCCCAAACTGAGAAGGCAAGCCCTGAGGGCTAACTACTACTCGGCTGGAATCCCAGAATCTCATAGTTACAGAAGACAGGACCTCAGTGGCCAAACGATCAAACCTTCAGCAGTCACTTGTGGTGACATGACTAAGCCATAAGAAAGCCAAGGGGCTCAGTTCCTTCTGAGCCATCACTATGGTCTCCTGTATTTTAGAAAATGGTGAAGAGGCTTGGATTCACAAAACCACACCAAGCCTGGTCCAGGTCCTGCCCTGCACAAAATGTCTCCCTAAAATGAATCCCCAACAGCTGAGGAAACTCCCTGCCCTCCCCATTCTAGCTGAAAGTTATAGAAGATCAAAGACTGATGGAGGAGAAGCAGCAACTCCACTGAATGTTTTAAAAGAGGCCCACCAAAGGATTCAGGAGGCCTGTGGAAAATATAGAGGAAAACAACCCACTGTGTGCCCAGAGACTGTAAGTGGCCTGTGAGCAGCAGGTTGTGCAGGCCTGTCTTACAACATTGTCCTCCAAACAACTTTAAAATAACTCCTCAAATTTTGGAGGGTCAACGAAACATGAGATCTTTTTCCAGCCTAAGACAACTCAGGAAGACAGCCTAATAGGTCAGTGATACCTAGGTGGGAACCAGCCAAGAACGGCCATGGTGTCAGGCAGCACCAGTACCAGCAAGAGGCCTTGGAGGTGGCTTCAGCAGCAACAGCAGCTTCAAGAGCTCTTATCCCAGAGACAATGGTAAGGGGGTCAGACAACTGGTCCAAAAAAGATTACGGGGAACCCTGTGCTGGCTCTGATTGACAACTCTATTGCCCCCTGGGTCACAGTTCCAGCGGGGAGAGGAGTACTTGTGGTTGGTCACAAAGAAGGAGGGCCCCTCATTGCAGTTTCAAGGCAGACAGGAGCACTAGCAGCTACAAGGAAAAGGGGGACCTCATCATAGTTCCAGAGCCAAGAAGAACACTAGCTCTTTGTGAAGAGCAAGGACGTTCCCGGGTACAGTTCAGAGCACAGATCATGAAAGCAGTGACCACACCTCTCTCTCAATCACACTACATTGGAAGTACCAAAAACTTGTAGACCTCCAGAACCAGCTATGACAGTAGCATGAAAAAGCCCTAAGCTGCTCAACCTCAGGTGAGCAGAGCCCAACCTTAACATAAAGTTCAAAGCCAAGAAACAGGCTGGAAAAATAAGCAAAGAACAAAATAAAAGAACTTGACCATAAAAATCTACTATGGTGGCAGGGAAGACCAACGCATAAAATCAGAAAAAGATAAGAGTAGGAAAACAGCTACAACCAAAACCTTGAAGAAAAATATTGAGTGGACCCAAGCCCAAAAAGAATTCCTGGAAGAGTTAAAAATAGAGATAAGACTGGTAGAGGAAAAATTAGAAAAAGAAATAAAAGTGATATAAGAAAATTATGAAAAGAGAAGTAACAGCTTGGTAAAAGAGGCACAAAAAAAAAAAAAACCTGGAGAAAATAACACCTTAGAAAATAGAACTGGCCTAACGGTAAAAAAAAAAAAAAAGGCACGAAAATTCACTGAAGAAAACAACTCCTTAAAAGACAGGACAGGAAAAGAGAACAGAATAAATGGGGAGCAGGACAGGATGGAGGGAACTATAGTTAACTTTTCACAACATGACTGTTATGGAAGTGTTTTGTATGTATAACCTATATAGAATTGCTTGCCTTCTCAATGATGGTGGGGTGGGGAGGGAGGAAAGGAGAGAATGTAGAACTCTAAGTTTTAAAAATCAATGTAAAAAATTGTTTTTACATGCAACTGGGAAATAAGATATACAGGCAATGGGGTATAAAAATCTATCTTGCCCTACAGGAAAATAGAACAGAAGGGGATAAGAGAAGGGGAGGGGAGTGAAAGAAGGGAGGGCAGATTGGGGGTAGAGGTAATCAAAATGCACACTGTTTTGGGAGAAAATTTGGAACTCAAAATCTGGTGGTAGTGAATGTTGAAAACTAAAAATAAATTAATTAATAAAAAGGGAAAAAAGCAGAATAGGCTAAATGGAAAAGGAGGTACAAAAAATTCACTAAAGAAAAGAACTTAAAAAGCAGAATTGGCCAAATAGAAAAAAGAGGTCCAAAAGCTCACTGAAGAAAATAATTCCTTAAAAATTAGTATTGAGCAACTAGAAAATAATGAATCCATCAGACAGGAAGAAACAATAAAACAAAGTCAAACGAATGAAAAAATAGAAGAAAATGTGAGATATCTCGCTGGAAAAACAACTGACATGGAAAATAGGTGGAATAAAGATAATTTAAGAATTGTTGGACTACTATTCTGGAGAACAATTTGGAAGTATGCCCAAAGGGCTACAAAACTGTGCACATGCTTTGATCCAGCAATACCACTACTACGTCTGTAATCCAAAGAGATCATACAAAAGAGAAAAAGACCCATATGTACAAAAATATTTACAGCAACTCTTTTTGTGGTAGCAAAGAATTGGAAACTGGGGAATGTCCATCCATTGGGGAATGGCTGAACAAGTTGCAGTATATGAATGTAATGGAACACTATTGTGCTGTCAGAAATGATGAGCAGGCTAGTTTCAGAAAAACCTGGACTTACATGAACTGATGCCAAGTGAAGTGAGCAGAACCAGGAGAACATTGTACACAGCAACAGCAACATTGTGCAATGATTAACTATGACTGACTTAGCTCTTCTCAATGATCCAAGATAATTCCAAGAGACTCATACTGGAAAATGCTATCCACATCCAGAGAAAGAACTATGGGGTCTGAGTACATATCAGAGCATACTATTTTCACTTTTTTTTTTGTTTTTCATGGGTTTTCCCTTTTTTCTGTTTCTTCTTTCACAAAATCACTAATGTAGAAATATGTTTACATGATTGTCCATGTATAACCTATATCAGATTGCTTGCCATTGTGGGGAGGAGGAATAGGAAGGAAGAAGGGAGAAAAAATTTGAAACTCAAAATCTTAAAAAAAAAATGTTGAAAATTATCTTTACATGTAATTGGGGGAAAAAATAAAATACTATTCACTATATTTTAAAAAAATAAAAAGAACTGTTGAACTACCAAAAAGTCATGATTAAAAAAGAACCTAGACATCATATTTTGGAAAACTGCCTCCAGTATCTTAGATTCAGAGAATAAAATAGAAATTGAAAAAAACCACTGATCACCTCCTGAAAGAAATCCCAAAATGAAAACTCCCAAGCATATTGTGGCCAAAAGAGAAAATATTGCAAGCAGCTAGAAAGAAATAATGCAAATATCATCGAGCCATAGTCAGGATCACACATGATTTAGCAGCTTCCATGTTAAAGGAATGGGGGGCTTAAAATATAGTATTCCAGAAGGGAAAGTAGCTAAGATTAAAAACAAGAGTCACCTACCCAAAAAAACTGGGTATAATATTTCAGGGGAACAAAATGGACATTTAATGAAACAGAGAACTTCCAGGCATTCCTGATGAAAAGACCTGAGGTGAATAAAAAAATATGACATTCAAACACAAAACTCAAGAAAAGCATAAAATGGTAAACATGAAAGAGTAATCATAAAAGACTCAATAAAGTTTAACTGGTTACATTCCTATATGGGAAGATACATGCAACTCCTAAAAACTTTACCTTTATTAGGGTAGTTAGACATAGTCTACATAGACAGAGGGCATGGGTATGAGTTAATAATAATGGGAGGATCTCCAAAAAAAATGAAGGGGTGAAAAAAGAGGGGTGCACTGGGAAAAGGAGGAAGAGAGAGAGAGAATGGGAAAAACGTCCTCACATAAAAGAGGTATGCAAGGAAGAGCTTCTATAGTGGAGAAGAAAATGAGGCGGGGAGGGGCAATGCTTGAACCTTACTCCCATCAGAATTGGTTCAAAGACGAAAGAATACATATACACCCTCAGTTGGGTATAGAAATCTATATTGCCCAACAGGGAAATAGAAGGGGATGGGATATGGGGTGGGAGGGGATGACAGAAGGGTGGATTAAGTGAGACAGTAGTTAGAAGCAAAACAGACTTTTGAGGAAGGACAGGATAAAAAGAGAGACAGAAGGATAAACAGAGGAAAATAGGATGAAAAGAAATACATAGTAATCACAACTGGGGATGTGAATGAGAGCAAAGCTATCTATAGTCATATGAAAAAATGCTGTAAACCACTATTGATTAAAGAAAGGCAAATTAAAACAACTCTGAAATACCACCTCACACCCATCAGAAAAGACAAATGCTGAAGGGAGGGAAAGTATGTACACTACCAAACTATTGGTGGAGCTGTGAATGGTACAACCATTCTGGAAAATAATTTGGAGCTACGGCCAAAGGGCTATAAAACTGGGCATACTCTTTGACCCGGCAATATCACTACGAGGGCTATACCCCAAAAGAATCTGTACATACAAAATATTTATAGCACCTCTTTTTGTGGTGGCAAAGAGTTGGGAATTGAGAGAAAAATTAAAGGTTCTCATCAAAAGGAAGAGAAGAATTGATGAAAGTGGTCTTGTATCACCCAACTCTCAAACGCCTTATTAAACACATCAAAACTACCTGGTCTGGATGGACAGACAGAAAAAAAATCAAATAAGAAATACATAAGCCAACCAACCAAACACATACAAGAGAGGGCTGTTGGATGAACCTCTGGGTAAAGAGTTTATATCCAAAGAGAAGTTGGCTGGTGATGTTCTTCATTCTCGAAGAGGAACAAAATGACATCACTATGTTAGAGTCAAGTTACAGTGCTTCCGATTGTGGCTGATCAGACCAATACAAGCTCAGAATGCTCTACCACAGACTGGGCACAAATAGTCCATGTGCGTATTTGGAGTGGATTCTCTAAATCTGTACATCTCACATTTCTTTTGAGCAATTTTAATTCTGCTTTGCTCATAGTACACAGCACCTTGTCAGATGTGGACACGCCATCCTAGGCGGTCCTGTGCCAGTGTCTCCCATGTCACACAATCAATTCCAAAGTTCTTAAGACAGACCTTTAAAGTGTCCTTATATTGCTTCTTCTGACCACCATGTGAGCACTTGCCCTGTGTGAGTTCTCCATAAAACAGTCTTTTAGGCAAGCGTACATTTGGTATTTGAACAACAGGGCCAGCCCATTGGAGTCGTGCTCTCTACAGCAGAGTTTGAATGCTTGGCAGTTTAGTTCCAGAAAGGACCACAGTGTCTGGTATTTTATCCGGCCAGGTGATCTTCAGGATCTTCCTAAGACAATTCAAATGGCACGGTGTTGATATGCTACCCAGGTTTCATGGGCATACGACAATGAGGTCAGCACAATGGCTCTGTAGACCTTCAGTTTGACAGTCAGTCTAATACCTCTTCTCTCCCACACTTTCCTGCATGGCTGTTTTCAGCCATGTTGTCCAACACCTTCAAAAAGGACCAACATAGCATCAAGGTCAGGTACCATACTGATGGTAAATTCTTCAACTTGAAAAGGCTATAAGACAAGAACAACGTGAAGGGAGTGTTGGTGCATGATTTTTTGTTTGCAGATGACTGTGCACTCAATGAAGCCTCTGAAGGTGAGATGCAACAAAGTATGGATCCATTCCCTTCTATTTGTGCTAATTTTGGCCTAACAATTAACACCAAGAAAACACATGTGCTCCCTCAGCCAGCACCACACCATCCATATGTGAAACCATCGGTTACGGCAAATGGAGATGTTTTGAATGCTGTGGATAAGTTCACTTGTCTTGGCAGTACACTTTCCAGGGATGTACACATTGATAATGAGGCTGACGCACACACAGCCAGAGCCAAAGAGAAGTAAAAGCAAATGAGAGTCTTCACAGTGTCTACAAAGGTGTGACAAAAGGACCAATATGAAACTCTATGCACTGAACTGGATTTAAAAGCCAAGTGTCCCTAAGCAAATGTGGTTATATTAATGGCCAGTGTTTAATAAAACATATGATAAAATCTCATGGGAACTCATGGGGCTGTATTTAACAGGGAGGCAATCTCCTTGGCCATTCACAATCTGGCTCCAACATCCCCTTTCCTTCTAGACTTGTCTTCCTTATGTCCCCAACATATTCTATTTTCCAAATAAACTGGACTATTCACCATCCTCTGAACTTATTCTGCACTTTCCCACCTTTCTATCCTGGCACATGATATTGCCTCTATCCCTGTGTCCTCCTCCCCAAATCTACCTGCTGACATTCCATCCACTGTTTAACACTATCATACCTTCTCCTCCAAAAACCCATTCCTTGATAAAATGTTGAGCCATTTTGAAGAGGCTGAGGAATAAAATGTACTTCAGCGGCTACTAATCCTGGCCTCCTTGCTGGTCCATGAACAAAAGACTCCATTTCTTGGCTCCTGGCATCTTCTACAGCTGTCCACTATGTCTGGAACACTCTCCTTCCTCATCTCTTTCCCTGGCTCCCTTTAAGTCCCAACTAAAACCTCTTCTTCTATAAGAAATCTTTCCCAAGCGCTCTTAATTGTAGTGCCTTCCCTCTTCCTTTTTTTCCTATATGTAGCTTGTTTGTACATAGTTGTTTGTTGTTTCCCCCGTTAGATTGTGAGATCCTTGAGGGCAGGGACTGTCTTTTGCCTCTTTTTGAATTCCTATCACTTAGCCCAGTGCCTGGCACATAGTAGGAACTTAAAAATGTTTATTTACTGATTATTTGTGAGAAACTTGACTTGGCTTTCCATCCAATAAAATACAAATTGGTATGTCCTGCATTATGTGTTCAAATGCATCCAATTATACATTGTATGTCTCTACTCAATTTGTCAGCTGTTTTAGACCAAAGAAGTTCTGAGCATTAGAGCTGAGATTCACTCCAGGTAGGACTAGTACAGTCAACCCATCACACCCACACAAACACACAATCCCAAAGAAATTTTGGACAAAAAAACCATTTCTTCTTATAGATTTTTCCTGTTCATTTAAAGTTATTAGAACTAAATCCAACTTTGTATTATTATGAGGCCTACTTCAGAGCATATTGACATTAGTTCAATATTCATTCATTCAAGTCATTAGGTGTTCACCATGAGCAATGTGTTGATTGATTTCTGGTTACTATACTAGAATACTATGGTCAATAAAGTGCTGTTTCTATAAACACATAATTAAAGGATTAACTGATACAATTGTACATACCTGAGAATTCTTCCTAAGGCCCATCCTTAATATCCTATGAACATGTTTTTGCCTCCGACACTTTTACTGCCCTCTACACTAACTGCAGAAACCAGTCACAACATTTCATGCTCTGACTGTAAAAGAGCTAGGTAAGGAGGTGTGTGCTGGGATACAGTTGGTAAGTATACCTGTTGGCAGATACTCATTTTCCTGACATCTTGAAAAGGTGCCAATGGGCCCCTGCTCCTGCACCACACAGGAGGTCTTGCCCAGTGTAGGTCTGGAACCTCCTGTTGCCTGGTGCACCATTTCTCCATGCACTGGGATGTTCCTGCAGAGCTTCCCAAGTAACAGCAGCTGAGTCCAGGAGCATCTTCTGTTGTTCAGACCCAAACCCAGATCAGAAACTTGCAGAGCTCACTCAGACCAAGGCAGGCAGAGCTCTCCAGAAGCACGGAAAGCTTGAAGATCTCCAGCCTAACCTGTGCCTGAGATCCTGAAATAACACAATACTCAATACTCCAAGAAAACAGCAACAGACCTTCTCTCCAAAAGTGGGGCTAAGCCCAGACTTAATATAAAATTCAAAGTCAAGAAGCAGGCTAGAAAAATGAGCAAACAGGGACGCACAAAACACAAATCCAGAAAAGGATGACTCCAAAACATCTACAAGCAAAGCCTCAAACAAAACACAGTTTTGGCAGAAATTCAACTAGAACTACTAGAAGAGATGAAACAAGAGTTTTTTAAAAGTTAAAAAATGTTTGAGAGCACTAGAGGAAAAAAACTGGAAAATAAATGAGAGTTATGAAAAAAAAATAATTGGAAAGGGAATTAACAGTTTGGCACAAATGACATAAAAACTTGCCCAGCAACAATTAAAACTAGAAATGAACCTGAAAACTAGAATGAGCCAAATAGAATCCAATGGCTCCATAAGACAGTAAGAAATATTAAAATAAAGTCAAAAGGCTGAAAAAATAGAAGAAAATTAAAGCATCTCACAATTTAAAAAAAAACTGACATGGAAAAGATTGAAGAGAAAAAAAATTAAGAATCAATGGACTACCAGAAAAACATGACCAAAAAAGAGCCTAAACATCCTATTTCAAGAGATTGCCTCAATCCCTTAAAAACAGGAGGCAAAATGGAAATATAAAGAATCCTAAAAAGAAATCCCAAAATGAAAACTCCCAGAACATTATAGTTAAAATCCAGAGCTTCTGGGTCAAAGACAACATTCTGCAAGCAATAAGAAAGAAATAATTCAAGCGTCGGGAAGCCATAGTCAGAATCATACATAATTATGCATTCACTACTATCGAAGATCAGAGAGCTTGGGAATACAATATGCCAGAAGGCAAAGGATATAGGCTTATGGCCAGGAATAACTTACCTGAAAAACTGTATAATCCTATAGGAGTAAGAATGGATCTTTAATGAAATAGAGGATTTCCAAGCATTCCTGATGAAAAGACCAGAACTACACAGAAACTTTGAAGTTCAAACACAGTGGTTAAGAGAAATACAAAAAATAAAACATAAATAAACAATGATATTTACATTCTAATGTGGAGTGATTAAACATTTGTCCTTCTGAACCCTATCACCATCTAGGGTTATAGAGGGACTCTAATTAAACAGAAGGCCTGAAAATGGTTCTATTATGTCTTAGTGATCTTAAAAGAATAATGGAAAGGTAGAAGAGGAATACACTAGAGGGGGAAGAGAAAAGGTTAGGGAAAATCATCCCGCATAATCAGGGTGCTTGAGAAGACAAAGAGGAAGAGATGTGGGGAGTGGCTGACAAGTGAACCTCATCCTCATCTGAACTGGTCAAAGGAGGGAATACACACACACACTCACTCACTCACACACACACATATAGATTCAATTACAAAAACACATTTTTCTCAACAAGGAAATAGGAGGGAAAGAAAAGAGAAAGGGGAACAGGGAAGCAGAGGGAGGTAAGAGGGACTAGCGGAAGGATTAGTCCTCAACAAAACAAACCCTAAAGATATATAAAGATGTTTCTAGCTCTTTTTGAAGTAGCAAAGTACGGGAATCTGAGAAAGGGTGCCCATCAACTGAGTGAAAAAGTTGTGGTATATGATTGTGATGGAATGCTATTGCACTACATGAAATGAAGAGCAGGAGAATTTCAGAAAAACCTGGAGAGACTTATATAAACTGATGCAAAAAGAAGTGAATGGAAGCAAAAGAACAACTTACATAGTGACAGTACTGTAAAGATAAACATCTTTGAAAGACTTAGGACTTCTGCTCAGTGTAATAACCAACCAGGATTCCAAAAAGCTGATGATGAAACATACTATTTCCTGATAGAGAAGTAAAAAGCAAAGTGGAGAATGAGACAGACAGACATACACACGCACACACACACACACACACACATTTTTTCTTTCAGACAGATTCAATGTTTGTTTTGCTTGACTACACATATGTAACAGGACTTTTTTTCTTTCATTCTTAATTGTAGGAGGAGAGAGGGAACAAGAGTAGATTTTTGCAGATCAAAAAAATATTTTTTTTTAAAAGAGACCACTGAGGGCCAAAGAGATTAAGCAATTTATCCAAGGGTATAAAGCCAGTAAAAGTGATGAAGAATGAGAAACTAACTGGTCAGCTACCTCCTAGTCAAATTCAATCAGACTGGTATCGCTTGACAGAGCACTAGAAAGAATGCTAAACTTGAAGGCAAGAAGACCTAAGTTTGAATCCCGTCTCAGACACTCACTAGCTGTGTGACCTTAAGCAAGTCCCTTAACCACTGTCTGCTTCAGTTTCCTTATCAGTAAAATGGTGATAATAAACTTGACAAGGTTGTAGTTGTGAGGATCAAATGAGATATTTAAAGCACTTTATAAACCTTAAAGCATTATATATAAACATTAGCTCTTACTATTAGATTTTGTAACAACACTCAAAAAAGGACGTCAGTTATGCATGTGCCTACTTCTTCATTTACTTATAGTCTAGTTGGTGAAATTCTGCTGCTTTAATGTTCTGGAGGGTTTAAAGTGTGCTGTTATTCATTCCAGGAGACATTTTTTTCCATCTTAGGAAACAAAGTTCATTTCATGAATGTCTGCCGCACAAAAAGGACATTTCTCTATAAAAGCAGAACGCTGTATTTATTATCTGTAGTAATTTACTCTAGAAAATGAAAACTTTAAGTTATTTCATTCGAACTTTTAGAACAAGACAATCATAGATTTAGATTGCTGAGAGGTTCCTGAATGCCCTTTAAATTATTTTTTTTCCAATTAGGTGAAAGTGTATAAAGATCCAGAAAAATAATTACAATGCTCAAAAAAAAAGACTGGCTTAGAAAAAAAATTTATATCAAAGTACTAACAAGAAAAACGTTTGATTAAAGACATAAAAATATGGTTTCTTTCACAAATACCAGAAAAGACATGACTGCTGTTGTAAATACAAGTGCTGACAAAGTGCTGAAGTCAGCGCACTTACACTGTCCCACTGGCTTCAAGCATGCAAGGATTAGCCAGGAAACGCTACAGTGTCGTCCCATTTGTTCAAATGATGTCAAGAGCCCAGGGATGGCTTTTACAAGAAAAACATGACACAGTTATTTCTAGCCCTCAAGTTTCCAAGGAAACAAACTATAGTTTCTGGTACAGCAAAACCACCACAACTCTAAGAAATCAATATAACCTCCCTAAATTGCTGTGAAATCAGGACTTGTGTAAATCGTGATGGGGAGTGTCACTGTCTAACGGAGCAGAGGGCCCCCAGGTTAACAAGTGCTTATTGAAACTATTCAAATAATGACAAGGAAGAGCTGCAAAAACCAAAAAACCTAGGTAATGCGCGATAGCACCATGTCCATTTATTTGGATTTATAGGCACTCTCATGGTATTACTACAAAGACAACGACAATTTCATCAGAAAATCAGTGTGGCAGCTCCTCAAAATCAGGAGTTCCCAACCTGGGCTTAACCTGTCAGCTTGTTTCTTAAAATATTTTGATAACTGTGTTTCAATACAATTGGTTTCCTTTGCAATCCTCCGTATTTTATTTTAAGCACGTACAAACATAATTCTGAGAAGAGTTCCACCATAGGCTTTACAAGGCTGCCGCCTGAGGTGTCCAGGGCACATACACACCAAAGGTTAAGAACCACCCCTGGCCTAAGTGCTCCCCAGAACTGGGACACCAAAAGGAAATCAAGAACAAAAGTGACTTAACCCTGCTGTGGTCATTTTAAGAAAAAGAAGCTTTTAACAAAAAACCTTCACTTGAAAATTAAAGATATTTTCTAAAAGTTCTAGAAAAAGTCATCTATTAGGTGTTGTTTACCATTGACTGTACAAGGAAGGAAGCACACCAAAAAATAAAATCAGTTTTTCAGGGTCCAAAACAAAGACGTTTTTAAAAGACAAGAAAAATCTGAAAACAGAAACTGAAGGTAAAGGTTCCTAAACTGGATAAAAGGTTCTCTTACCACTCACTGTCCAGAATCCTATTCCTCACACAATTCAGAAGATAATCCTGAGTTAAGTGGGTGCTTCCTCTCCCCCAGAGTTATCCATAACCATTAGAATACTGGGAAAAGCAAATAGAAAAAAGAATAGAAAATGAGAAAGCCAATGAGGAGGAAATCAAAAGAATTCTGTAAATGCTGAATTGAGTGCAAATGTCTACATATACCAATGCCAAGAATTCTGAGAAATCTTAGGGATTGTTAAATATTATGACTGTGTTGGTAATACATATGTGAGGCAATGCCCCCCTCTAATAACACTACAGGAAATACTCTAGGTATTCTTTAAAATATCCCTGTTCTGTTATTGCCATAATTATTATTATTATAAGAGCTGACTGCAGGATCCCAAGCAGCTGGTGATGCAGTAAACAGAGTGTCTGGACCTAGAGTCAGGAAGACCTTAGCTCAAATCTGGCCCCAGACCCTTCCCAGCTGTGTGGCCCTAGGCGAATCACTTAACCTCTGTCTGCCTCAATCTTTCACCTGTAAAATGGGGATCACATGGCACCTACCCTGCAGGTAAGGATTAAATGAGACAACATATGTAAAATGCTGTGCAAACGTTAGTTTTATATAAACACAGCAGACTAAGAGGAGGAGGAGAAGGAACAAAATAAGAATGATAATGGCACCTACCTCCCAGGGTGGTTGTGAGAATAAATGGAGATGAGATAGGTACAACCCTTTGCCAGCCTTAAAGTGCTGTATAAACGCTAGCTGTCATGATTATTATCATTACTGAATGGTAAAGGTCCTTGGTTTCATAATAAGAGTTATAACCTTTATCTCACACTGGCCAACACTAATTGCTTAAGATAAATATGCTGAGTGAACCTCCACATCAACTTCCAGTCCCCTCAGATGATGAGTGGCAACCTCGAGGACCCCCAACTCTGCTTCTAGCCCAGCCCCTGCTAGGACTTGTCACCCCAGCATTCTCAGCAGACACAGCTTCTGACAATGCAGAAAAGAAAGTTTTTGGATAAAAGTCCTTGGCACCGTCCAAAATGAGAACGGGTGTAATTTTGTTCACTACAAATAATACTAATGAAGATCTATTACTCTCTGCCCTGCCACTGGCCCTTTTTATCGCCCTATGCAGGTGAAACAACCTCATATACACACAATTAGGATATGAGTTTCTAGAAAGAAGGGGCTGTCCATTTTCCTGTAGAATTTATGTACAATAACCTTATACTTAATTTTGAACCATTTACTCCAAAAACATTTATAAATTCCTCACCATAAAAACACACACACATACCCTGATATCCTGGAGCAGAGCAAGTGACCAACCTATACCCTGACTAGAGTTAAAAAATGGAAGTACAGGTCTCTGCTATCTACCAAATACCATGTAGCTTCAAGACGATGCATGGTAGAAGGCTCACTTAGTCCTGGCAATTTGGTAAAGTATGCAATGACATCTCCTGGCCAATTGGAGGACTGCACAAACAAGAAGCAGAAACACTACCAGCACCCTAAGAACTAGAGGGTACCCTAAAGATGATGGCCAATACCCTCGCTTTAGAGTTGAGGAAACTGAGGCCCAGCAGGGTAAGGGAACTTTCCAAGTCCTCCCAGGGAGTAAGCAGCAAAGCTGCTCCTCTGAGGTGCAGCTCAGGCCCTGCCTTCTACACAAGCCTGATTCCTCCAAGTGCTGGCGCCTGCCCTCCCTTAGTAATGAGAACTGAAAATAGTCAAGAATGAAGATGGACACGCTACAAAAGGTGGTGTTTTAGAGGCACACTAAATATCAAAAAGCTGACACTCATCTAAGACCGAGTCATCAGGTGCAAAGAGCACCCAGCCGGGAGTGAGCACCCAGCTTCTCATCGGAGCTCCACCACAGGGACAGGTCTGCACCTTGGTGGTCCTCACAGGTATTTTTTTCCTTCAATCAATCTACCAATCCACGTGGCATCCATTGTCTCCACAGTGCAAGTCACAACCCATCTCTTCCACACATGCTCTGGAGTCCTTTCTCTCTCTGTGGATACCAGCCTATGCAGCATTCAGGCTATTCACCTCCTGTCCCAATAACACATGTCCTTGACAATTTCTGGCACTCAAGGCATCTGTCATAATTCCTCTCCCATGCTATTTGGATTCATTCATTCACTTAGTAAGAACCTACAATGGACAAGGCACTGTGCTGGCTGCAAAGACAAACTGAAAAACCTCTACCCCCAAGACACCTACGTTCTTCTACTTAGAGAAGCTGCCACCGTCCTGCATCACCTGCAATTCTTCTGACAGCATCTATTAAAAAGACGGTACACACTCAGCTTCAGGCCAGAGACCGAAAGGCTGTGCCCACTGGGCCAGTCTCCACTGCGCAGGCCTCTCCTCTTTGCACAATTCTTCTCCACATAAAGGCTCCTCACGCTCAGCTCCTGTGAGGTAGAGCTACTTCAATGTTTACCAGCCCCCAACGGTCTCTGGGCTGCCGATGCAATTCAACATTTACTAGGCGTCTACTCTGTACAAAACACTATGCTCAGTAAGGGCAACACAAAGGTGAATAGAACACAGCCCCTGACCTCTATGAACTTACAGTCTAATGGAGAAGCTATTCCATTTCCACAGACTGCTAGGAGACATGGGGTTCAAAAGCAACATCTTCTCCATAGTCTTTTTTTGGGAGGGAAGGGAGAATGTGCTTCCCTCTCTCACTCAGGCTGGAAAGACAGGGCCACTCATGAGCCCAAGCCCACTGATGACTGACAAAGACATTCTGACCAGCTCTGTTTCTTCCCTGGGCAGTTCTCTACTTGGACAGCCTGGGGCCCACCTGCATCCCCTCAACCCTAGGGGCTTACTATGTTAGTGCCTGAGTTAGTACAGACACCTGTTCAGCTTTAGCTAAAATTCTCCCCCCAGCCTCAACCTCCACAGCAGAAGGGACCACAGGCGTGTACCATCATGACTAGCTGCCATAGTCTTTAAAATCTCCTGCAATTTACAGTACCATTCAGACAGTAGGTGCTTAAATATTTGATAATGACAATGATAACAGTAAGGTCCATTAGCCTTTTAGGACAGCCTTCATAACTATTTTAAGTCTTCTGTAGAGACCTTGCACAGAAGGAAACTTGAGTCTACAAGGTCAGCCCCAGTGAAGCAAAATAGATGTTACCAGACACAACTAAGCAGATCTAGCTCCTGCCTGGTGATCTGCCCCTCTAGGCTTCCTCTGCCTCTCTGAGCTAGACCCCACTATCCTTCCCCAACTCTTCTTCCTCTGATCCTAACTGTAAGCAAGTAGTGAAGAACACCAAGTTTACTTCTTTCATTCCCTGTATCCTCCATTAAGTCCTACGATGCCATATTGTTTCGTTAGGTAGAGATGACCCTGGGTTCTCAAAGGTGATGCCAGGCTGTAGGAAACAGAACACAAAGTCTGACAAATTCTACTGTGTTAGAAAAGTTTCAAGTACAGCCTTAGGAAAAGAACATACTTGCTTTTCAAGTACCAGACTAGCTTAATGAGAAAAGTTCATCACCAACAGGCAAACCACTTGTTGAATCATTCTTGAGACATGGAAAATCATTAAATAAATAAAAATACAAAATAGTACCCAGTCCTCTATGACCCTTTCAACTTCTACTATGACAGTGGTAGAGTGCTAGCAAAGTAGACAAAGGGTGCAAAAAAAAAATGCAGCTTTTAAGCTGCTACTAAATAGGAGGTCCTTGTCCAGTCATCAGTGAGTGCACATGTCAATCTTGGCATTCTCATTATAAATGGAATTGGAAGGCAAAAAGAACTTGCTTCCAGGTATTCCTTGAAGAGGCTAATAAAAGAGGACACTCTTGCAAGTTTCATGAGACATTTAATGGTCATTTCATATTATAGAGTGTCTAAAACTCCTGCAGAAGATAAGGAAGGAGAGGAATTCTAAGAAGAATTTGTTCTAAGAATCACCAAACTAAGTCAACAAATTAGTACATGGGTATACATAAATGCAAAAGTGAGTACAGTGGAGAAACAAAAATCATGTTGGAAAACATGGTTCAAGAATAAGGCATAGGAGAAGAAAAAGTCAAGCAGACTGACTAGAACCTCTCACCTAAATATCATGAATACTTCTTTGAAAAAGACAGTACAGGATAAAACATACATTTAACACAGCCAAAATGCTGCCTTGTTTTGTTTGACTTTGTTTTGGGGGTTAGGGAGTGAGTCAATGAATAGTGATAGAGATGCAAATAAAAAATTCAATTTCATTATTACCTCATTAAACTTAATATGCATTTTTTTAAAACTATGTAGCAGAAGTTGAAGGATTCATATACAAATTTTTTTCTTATTCTTTGTATACTGAAATGTTCTCATTTTTTAACAATTGGTAAGTTTATAATAAAAAAATTATTTTTTAAAAGTCAAGGTACTGAACATGGTAAGCACAAAGTAACATCACAAAAAATAAAACTGATTATTTTTTTAGGGGGCAAGGCCCAGGGTCACACAGCTAGTAAGTGTCAAGTGTCAGAGGCCACATTTGAACTCAGGTCCTCCTGACTCCAGGGCTGGTGCTCTATCCACTGTGCCACCGAGATGACCCTAATTATTTTTACAGACAGGAAATGACTGGTTATCAATGTGGGTGGCATTCCTCAGTCATCTAAGTACGGTCAGATCACTGATTATTTAGAAGATTGAAATTAATACCAAAATAGAAGGAGAAAAATGAGAAAATGTGGTAACTACTTGAGAGACCAATTAAGAATACGAACATTATTGTAAAATATTAAAGAGGAAAATGGTGGAAGGTTCTACGGAATCTCATAAAACAATGAAATACCATGAAAGGAAAACTAATGTGACACTGAGTCCCTTCTAACCTCCCTAGGTAATCTGTAAAAGGAGAGGGTTGGATTATACAGCCTCCAAGGTCCTTCCATTAGGATCTATGATCCTTTTGAAACAAGTTCACTGAAAGTTTGGCAAGAGACCCCTTCAACCTAAATTATCTCAAGAGTGTTTAAGGATGGACCTGGAAGGATGACAATGAAGAAATGAAATCTAGAAAAGACCTCCCAGTATTTCTATACCACATGACAACTAATACCCAAGATCTCAATGTATGGGAAGAATGGCAGACCACACCAAAGTGACACACAGGTGGATCCATGTGAGAGGGCCATACAATTTCAAGGACAATGACAGATCAGTTCTTAAGGTAATTAAAGGAGAGAGGAGAGCACATTTGGTAAAAATAAGAGACCTTATAATACCCAAAATAGGTGTCCAAGAAAATAGCAGTAACTACTGACCCATCTGCCTTACTTTCCACCTTCACAAAATCTTTATGAGAAAAATCTATAAATGCTCCAAGGGGCTCCTTGATAATGTTTAAGAAAGGGATAATCAGCCTTTCACAAATGATGGTCTACAACAGACTACAGCTGACTAAAAAGCAGAGAATACAAGATCTCACTATGTTCAGTATTTGTTGAATATAAAAAATATTTGCTTCGATAGAATAAAACACCACCTCAAAGGCTGTCTTCCAATAAGGTATCTCCCATACACGTCAAAAAGCATTCAAGATTCCTTTTTAAAAACAAAACAGATAATTTTATCAGTGACCCAAATAAACAGGGAGTAACTGCTGAGCAAAGGAGTCTGCAGAATTATGGAGTGTCTAGCACAGAGTGTAAATGGAAGATAAATTCATAAGGCCTCTAAACAGTCCTATTTTTGGATGACATTGTGATATCTTTATCATGCCCCATTGAAAGATCCATAATCACTCTGTGCGAAATTGCATCAGTTTGAGACAAATTCAAAAGAAGTCAGCCCAACTATCCACACAAGAAAAACCAAGTAGATGAAGAATGCCTATTATTATGCAGTTGGATGGACAAGCCATAAAGTAGGCCCACCACTACATATAGCACGGAGAGGTGTGGTCCCAGAATTGAACATTAGAAGAGTAAGGTAGAATCCCTTTTGGAAACTATACAGTAGTGCATTTAATGGTTCTGAGCATCTCCATGAATTTACTAGATCTATCTTTTTAACATCAATATTCTTCTGTTGATGCTGTAGGATTATAAGCCATAGAAAGCCACTATCTGAAAAAATTAAAATTGTTGGTCACCCAAAGAGCAATGAAGATGTGAGTGATGGGTTTGTTGTATTTAACCAACCAACCAAAAACTACGCTGAAGAAAAAGAATAAAGGATGTTACCAGAGAGAACTATGACCTGAAAGGGAGGTCAGTCATGTACAAAAGTAAAGAAAAGCCCTTATTATGTGATCTTATTAATATATTATTATTGTGAAAATATGTGAATTTCGGAATTCACATAAGGTCAAGAGATCTATAAGAACACCAGAGCAGCTGATTTGTGAGAGGATATAGACAGGGTTGCAGAGGATGGGAAGACACCATTGAAAATGTCCACAATTGGGGGCAGCTAGGTGGCACAGTGAGTAGAGCATCGGCCCTGGACTCAGGAGAACCTGAGCTCAAATCTGGCCTCAGACACTTGACCCTTACTAGCTGTGACCTTGGGCAAGTCACTTAACCCCAATTGCCCTGCCTTCCCCCCTCCAAAAAAAAAGAAAATATCCACAATGATGGGATCACAGATCCAAATGTTTCACACTATTACCCATACAACAGCTAGGATGGGACAACTAGCAAAACATTTTTTATGGGCTAATAAAGTCTTGATATTTATTGATACATATATGGCAGTTACAATACTCAGTTCTTGTATTCCTCTGTAACCCTACTAAGAACAAAAGAAACACTAAAGTAAAGCAAAAATGTGCATAAAACTTAAAATATAATTATACATTAGTAGCCAAATTGGTTACTTCTGTCTAAGGTAATTCCAAAGGTCTAAGGGAAAATTACAAATTTATTTTGTAATCTATGTACTGTAGATGGTGAAATTTTATTATATTACATAGGGTAGTTTTGCTTGTTTCTCTCTAGACAGAGTAATTTGAACATACCAGTAAGATACAGGTTTCTAATACTCACTCTGTCTTTATCATGCAGCATGTCTGCATATGATGATCTAAAAAAAGAAAAGAAAAAGATATTAGAAATCCTTGGTTAAAAAAAATATACATATCAATATAGTGTCAGCTCAAATCTACCTTTGATACCTAATCATGACTCAAAGAAGAATTACAAAGGCCTCTGAAAGGTGTAGGTCAGCAGCTATCAAGTCTGGTATAGCCTACCAATCTGTAAATATTTGGAGTATGGATGGAGCCAATAAAAGACAAGCCTTGCTTCTTATCACAGGACAAACCTCACCAAGAGCCAGACAAATTTTGGAGGACAGAGTAATTTCTTTCTTTTTATTAAACTCTCCTTTCTTCTGAGAAAGGAGTTTATAATTTTCATATTAACCAATATGATATGTGTAATGAATATACTAATAACTTAGTTTTCTCAAGAGCTGCCCCTCTGGCTTGAGAGTCAGAGCTCACATTGCAACTTAAACTGATTAAACAAAACTCTGACAGTACTCACAGTCACTGGACCTGAAGCAAAGCACATCAAAGGCTGCAGAACCTTTTCCTGTTACAGAGTTCTGGTTCTGTGCTCCAGGGGAGGTGGTCGCAACCCCCAGAGACCCGACTCCAGAATTGTTGTATTGTAGGACTTGTAGGTTTCTCTTGGGAAACCACTAAATGATTGTTTATAATCTCCCTTCCCCCCTCCTTCCCCAGTGTGATTTAAGTATACAACCTTTTACTTCAGCTAGGAGAACATTCCTCAGCCTGAACTTGATTAATTAAACGACTGATTACTGGCACTCCCTTCTCTAAGCCTGCTTGGTGCTGCTCTGAGCATTCTCAGGTTAGAGACAGCTCAGTAAAAATCCTGCTAACACTTCTAATCAGCAAAAATGTACCTTCTCTCCCTCCCACAAACAAAATATAATCTATTAAAAACATGTGGAATCAAGCAAACTTCCACATTGACCATGTCCAAAAATATGTCTCACTCTGCATTGAGTCCTTCACCTCTGCATCATGAAGTAAGCAGCATGTTTCATCGGGAGCCTTTGAAATCGAAGTTGGTCATTATATTGATCCAAACTCCTAAGTCTTCCAAAATCGTTCTTCTACAATATTGTCATTACAGAAATTGTTTTGCTTGTTCTGTCCGGTTTACTTTGTGACATAATAATTAATAAAACCTAATACCAAAGGCCTAGAAGATTGTGCTATTTACCAATGAAAGGTGAACCCCCAACAGTGACATCACAGCACTGATATATTCATGAATGTGCCCATTCCCTAATTATGCTACAACATTTCAAGGGTCAATGATGTTGCTGGGGTGGGCATTTCTTCTACTGAAGCACATCTCCATCCCTTTTAACACTCTGACAGTCTCTGAGAGCTGCTGTGGCTAAAAATGCCATCACACTGGTGAGGAGTCTCCAAACACAGAGCTAGGCTCATCTACAGATCTACACTGCTTAGCATAGTACATGGCACATAGTGAACATTTAATAAATGCTGATCGATTGACTAATGTTGCAAAACCTATGCTCAAAGGCCTCTCAGTGTAGGCAGGCCTGCCAGGCCATTCTCTGTGAGAACCCAGGATCACTCACATCCATGTCACAGTGAGGCAATGGAGGCAGGCATTAGTGGAGACCATGACACATAGCTACTATATTATATTCATTTAGAAGATGGGACTCCGCATAACTAGAGGATAATATAATGATATAATTTTACATTTATATAGTGACCCCCTCATCTATAAAGTGCTTTCCTTTCCACTCTGTGAGGTAAATAGTACACTATAATCCCCATTTCATAGATGAGGAAATGAAGGTCCCAAGACATTGCGTGACTTGCCAATAGTCACAATGCTCATATGTGTCACACTCAGATTTTCTGATTTCGACTGACATGCTCTTTTCATGCTTTATCTTCAGAGGACACGGAGGATAAACATTAATGTTCCATAAGGATATTCATTCTCAGTGATGGAAATGCAAGCTAATCAAGAGCTCTTCCCATGAAGACTGGCACACTGATTCTATCTGGTACCACTGCAGCATGACTTAAATGTATCTTCCCCAGGGAAAAATCAGCCTGAATTATTAGGGGGCAGGGAGAAAGCAAAGCCTAGTTCCATTCCAGTCATTCTAACCCATATGATACATGTATTCTAATTTCAGCTGAATGTGTAGATCTTTAAAATTCAGAAACATCACCACCATAAACTCTTGTTTCCCTTTTGCTATACTCTGCAAGACTAAGAATGTTAGAACTAACAAGGATTGTCTATCTATTTACATGGCTTCACAAGATTTAGAGCCAGAAGAGATTTAACCTCTTTTTTACAGACGAAGAAACTAAGGTCCAAGAAGCCCAAAGATTTGCCTAGTATTATTACATCATTGGTTAAGAGTACAGCGAGAATAAGACCTTCTGACTTCAAAGCCAGGGCCTTTTCCAATACGCTAGGCTCCACATCTTTCCATTAATACATAGCCCAGAGCCTGTACATCGGTGTTCTCTCTGTACACCCGTAATGTGATTATTACTACAACGCCATGAAGTAAAGGTTGGCTCAAAAGGGGTTGAAAATTCTGTGGGTTGGCACAAGAAGTAAGGGGACCTTACGAGGAGGGGTGCCCCATCCAAAGAAGCACCTAGATCACCCAAGTGAGCTGCCTGCCTCTAGGAGGCAAGCATTCATGGGATGAGATTTAACACTACTAGGTGATCCCTGTAGTGAACGTTTAGCAAGGTCAGAATGCAGACAACGGAACAGCCTGCCTCTGTTCCTGTTATAAAGAGATCTCAAAGGAATTTCAAAACTACACGCATGAAGTACTGCTCCATCCCTGGTGTGGGATCTCTTTGGCTCTGTCACATAAATTCCATGCAGTTGTGTGTTGGCAATCAAAATGGGCTCTTAGCACTTAGTTCAACCAAGTGCCCTTGTGGAATTTGGCCTTTATTTCCTTTATTAAATTAGGAGTCCTTGATGACCTCCTTGCCTCAAGGGAAAGCCTAGTTTACAAGGGTTTGAGTGACATGTTTGTGACATCAGAGACTTTTAGACCACGTGGGTTTAAGTTGCATCTCTGTGACGATTTTAGGGCACATGGGTGAGTTGCATGTGTGACTAACCCTTGACCCTGAAAAAGATATAAAACCAGGGGTTGGCTTTCTCTTTTTTGGAGCTCTGACCCATAGCCGTGGTGGTGCACATGACTCTGGGCCAGCCCTTGTTATGAGCTCCCGGGCTGAACTTAGATGTTGGTAACTATGAATTGTATTTGGCCTGTCTGTCGATGTTTGTAATTTGTTTGTATTTGCTCTGAAATTCAGGGTGCTGGATTTTTCCCCTTGAATGGTATTTGTATGCTGAATTAAAGTAAGCTTCTTAACCCCTTAACGGGGGTTTCCTTAGTAAAGCAGATCAAAAGAACCCGGGCCTGCAGCATTCTGTGAGCTGGTTGTTGTTGATTTTACACCCCCACAGCAGCTGCTAGCCGGATTGTTGCAACAAGTTGACGGCACTGTAACTATTCAAAGGTAACTGAAGCTCAGAGTTACCCTACCTTGCAATCTCTTGGTGATAATCATAGTGCTCATCCTCCTCCAGCCACTCCACTGAGCCTGTTGTTGGGTTCGCTCGCCCACAGAAGACCTTCATGGTGCCAAATTGGCCATCTGGTTTTTAGTGCAGAAAAAAGAGCTCTCTTGAGTCGACTTTAGCAGAGGAACTTGTTCTTTGGTCCACTTATCAGAAACTTATTCACATATAAGACCCCCAAAATAAAGCAGAGAGAAATAAATCAATATGCTAACAGAGCACAAACCATTCTATCTTCAAAGAGTCCCAACTAATCAACATGATTCAGTTAGTGTCTCTTGAGCTTTAAAGAAGTCTTTGATTATTTGCAATATTGTTAAGCATATGTTCACTGTAGCTTAAATCCAGTCAGCAAACACTGTGTAAAAAGGTCTACAGGAATAAAGGGTTAGGCTAAAGATAACAAAACAATACTCAAGATGAAGTACAACCAGGATGGGCATAAATAGGAGAAAAGGGGAAAATGGCAAGGGAAAAAAAGAATGGAGAAATCAAGCAAGAAGACAAAGGGACAGAGAAGGAAGGGAAAGGGGGAAAAACACACTACAGAAGAAAAGAAATGCCACCAATAACTGCTTCCCTTTTCCCTGAGAAATACAAAGATACCAAATAATTCAAAGAGACTGGCTAACTTTATACTAAGCAATATTTGTTTACATATATAAAATTCAAAGACCTATAATCTATAATTTTCTTTCACTGTCAAAAGTAAACTTACTTGACAGTAAGTCTGTCTATGCAGGTGGACCTGACATAAACCGGGAAAGACCAACAGTCTTCTCCACACTTATCCATAGGTTGTCACAATTAGCTGTCAGCGCTTGTACATTCTGCCTCTATAATGCCTCTCATAATCCATACCCACTACTACTATCCTAGTTCAAGCCCTATTTGTCAGCAAGAATATCACAATAGTTTCACAACTGGTTTCCCTACCTCCAATCCACAGTATACGGCACTGAGTACTTGTACTGAAATTATTTTGCTAAATCATAGCTAGTCACAACCTTGGTCTACAATCTCCAATGACTCCCCATCAACTACCTAAATTTCTACATGGATCTCTTCCTCTCTATGTGACCATGATTATCACTGACAATTTTGTGTAGCATTCCCAGGAACTTAAAAACATCTTGATATTTCATTAAAAACAGTACCACAAGGTCCACTTTGCCTTTGGATAAATTTTTGTTGTTTACAATCACTTCAGACAATACCCTTTTCCCAACCATTATCTTTGTCTTTCTGTTGCTTAAATTCTGAAGTATGTGCTGCGACAGCCATGAACTACTTCTAAACTCTTCTCTCCTGGCAGAACCCAAAAGCTTCAGGCAGAGCTGGGTAGCTTCTAATCTTTGTCTGTCTTCCACTTCACTAGAAATTCTGAAGATCAAAACTAAATGCCCGCCTTCCAATTTCAGTTAATTACCAAAGAATAAAATAAAAGCACAGTATACAAGGGTAGTGTCACAACAGTAAACTTAGATTATACTTATGCCATGTTTAATCCTCTTCTATAAAAGTTACTTAAACTATTTCTTTTGCACATAAATGAAAAAAAAACCCAACCTCCTCAACTCTGAATTCAAAGGCATTCAAAATATATGCCCTAAACTAGTTTTCTAGTATTCCTCTATATAAAGTTCCAGTCAGACTGGAATAATTTCTAATGCACGAATATGTGCCATCCTTTCCTACTTTTACTCATGAAATAGGGCTTCCTGAAATTTATACATAAGTTAAAAGTTTAGAAAGCACTATGTACTTTCTCTCACTGGATCCTCACATTGTGAGGATGCCACTGAATATATTGCCTCCTTTTATAAATAAGGAAATAAGGGCAGCTAGGTGGCGCAGTGAATAGAGCACTGGCCCTGGAATCGGGAGGACCTGACTTCAAATCCGGCCTCAGACATTTGACACTTGCTAACTGTGTGACCTTGGGCAAGTCACTTAACCCCAATTGCCTTGTCTTCCCCCTCCAAAAAATAAAAATAAGTAAATCTAAATAAGGAAATAGATTCTAATGTAAGTGACCTGCTCGTTGTCGTATAGCTAGTCTAAGAGACTAGATTTGAAGGCCAGTCTCTTCTGACTCCAACCCCACGCTATGCTATTTCCTCAGTCTCCATGTCTTTACCATATCCACCTGTCAAAATCTCACCCATCATTCAAGGCCTGGTCCCAAGGACAGCTCCTACAGGAAGGTTTCCCTGATTCTTTCCAACTATGTGACCTCTCTGAAGTCCCCCCAGCACCTTGTTTGCCCATAAGCAGCCTGGAATTCTAGAAATGAAAAAATACTGTTGCCAAACAATATGGAGCCAAGAGCTTGGGTACAGATGAGTCTACAAATACTGGCTGAGGATACCTGCAAATGATAGGGTTTGGGGTCAGTCAGCTCCTTCTCCTTGAGGAAAGGAGTATGCTTTTATCTCCCATTGTGTGCCTCCCTCCCCCTTCCCTCATCAGTTTGCAATACAAGATAAACTATGCTTACATGGAAGCTCCTAGAGTCAGCAACTAAGTTTCCCCTTTGCCTTTGTATCATGTAACACTTAGCACAGTATCTGGCACGGTAAGCTTTATTGATGGACTAAAAGTGATTTAAAGTTTGCAAAAGCATTCTACGTATATTATCCTGGCTCTTATTTTTATTAGGTGGGTAGGTTTGGACAAATGATTTAACCCCTCTGAAACTCATTTTTGTCTTCTGTAAAATTCAGAGAGCTTTCCGGGTGACCAGCAATGTCTAACTCTAACTCTGATCCTATGATCTCATTTGAGGCGCAGGAGAAGATAGGGAGGTGCAACAGGTATACCCCATTTCACGAGTAAGGATCACCACCAGGATTTGAGCCCAGATATTTGACTCAAATTCCACCTTGGCTCCACAAATCAAACCCTAACCCAATCAATGCCTGTCTGTCATCCCTCCACACGGATTTCCTTGGTTAGAATTGTGCTTCCCTACCCAGGTTTTCTATAAACAAGCCTTTCTCTTCTTTGGTTGTCTCAGAAAGGTGGAGGGACCTAGGAAGGTGCTATCCCAGCGTTTGTCTGTTGAATGGAGCTTCAGGAATCTCCAGGCATCTTCGTTACAGCAGCCCCTAACGCAGGATCGGGCTATACTAGCCACGAAGGGCTGATGATAGCACGTATCATCAGCCATGAAGGAGTTCCCATTCCCAAGGGGGATAACAGTCCTTCCTGCTCTCCCGACATCGCATGCGCTTTCTTTTTTGGGGGGGGGGGGGGTTCTTCACGCGTTAGGGGTCGGTGATTAGCCATTTAGAGGGAAAGGCCTCTACACTTCCAGAGAAACGTGGCATCGCTAACCGAGATTGTGAAATGCGTTCTACATTTTTGGTTTTATGTTATTTGAGGGGACAAGGGGGTGATTTTCATTTTGAGAAGCACGTCGAACAAGAGCCGCTCCGGACGTGGAAGGCCCCGGGGATGCTGTAATTTAATCTGCCCGTTTTATACATTAGGAAATCGGCGTCAGAGAAGGAACCTGACTTTGCCTAGGGTCACGCTGGGAGGAGCATCTAGGTCTTCGGTCTCGGGGCTTTTTCCTCAACAGGCCTATAGCTCCTCCTCAAACCTAGAACACGGCCTCAAAGCACAAACCAGGAGGTATCGGGGGGAGGAGCTCAGGTGCTGGCATGCCCCCTCGGCAAGGGGTCTGGGGGGGGCGGAACCCGACCACCTGGGGTTCCTCTTTCGGGAAAGCGACCTGAAGAAGCTAGGCGCCCCCACCCCACGAGTAGGGACCCCCTCGACTCCCTCCGTGCCACTCCGGGGAGCGCGGTAGACAGACTTGGGCCCCGCCCCCCGGGGAGAGAGGAGGCTGCGACCCGGGCCCGAGAGGTGTGAGGAGGGCATCTCAAGCTCCTCAGTCCTTCGAGGATCCCCCCTCCCCCCACCGGCCCTCCTCCAAACGGCCCTGAAACGGGGCCCGAGAGCGCCGCCTCCCCTCCGTCCCCAAACCGCTCCAGCCTCTTCTCCTGCGGCCCGTCAGGCACGCATGGACCGCGCCTGCCGTCACGCACGCGCACTGCTTCCTCTCCGCGCTCCCTCCCCCCCACCCCTCCCAACCTCCGCTTTAGAACCGTAACGGTCGGTCGGCCGGCTACGCGTCTCACCGTCCTCGCGACCAGCCGCTGCAGGCAGCGCCATCTTCTCCCAGCTACTAGCCGGCCCAGAAACACGTGTCGGGGGGCGGGGTAAGGCTTACTGGAGGTCCCGCCCCTGCCTCGTGAGGCCACGCCCACCAAGCCCAGAGACCGGGAGGAAGCACGTACCTCGCGCTGTCGGAGGCGGGGCTAAAGGGAAATCCCGGCATGCCCCGGGGAAGGCGAGTAGGACGACGATGGAGGCCGGTGCGACGGCGGCGCCCGCCGTGCTGCGGGTGAGGCGGAAGCGCGGCGCGGATCCTGCGGAGGCGCTCGTCCTCGCGTGTAAACGGCTGCGCAGCGGGGCCTCCGAGGAGGGGGCCATGGCCGCGGGGCCGGGGCCCGTGGAGGAGAACGTCTTCAAACTGGCGGCGACCGTGTGCTCCCAGGTAGCGGCCCCGGGCTGGGGAGCGGCGAGCTGGGCAAGACGGGTCGTTGCAGCGATCCCCCGGTCTCCGACCGCGGAAGCTGGGGAGCAGGCAGCCGCCAGAGGCAGGAGGCCTGGCTTCAGGTCCCGCCACCACTGACCTCTGGGGTCTGAGCCTCAGTACTTAATCCGAAAAATGGGGGTGATCATGCTTCCAGAGCCTGGCCCACCGGGTGGTTCTGGGGAAGCGTTCCAGAAATAGAATTTTACACCCGAGGAAACTGAGGACCAGAGAAGAATAGGGATAATCATTACCCAAATAGGAAGCGCCAGCCAGGCCAGCGCCGAGCCCGCATTACATGGGGGGGGGGAAGGGGGAGCCCAGGAGAAAGGGGTCACTTAATTACGTGATTTTGCACCAACAAAATCAGGACAGTCAGGATAAGAAGAGAAGCTGTGGCCAGGACAGAAAATCTTGGCATCCAACATTTCAGATGTCCAAGGCGTGGGAAAGACACCCCGAAAGACCAGAGAGGCATTCCTCCATAGAGAAGCACCCAGACGATTAACAGGCTTATAAAAGGTTGCCCAAGTCAGTAATAAGAAGAGAAAGGCAAATTAAAATGACACCTAAAGATGAGGAAAGTCAGAAAAGGTCCGTGTGGGAGTGAGTGCCTGTGGGAAGAGAGGGAATGATTGGGTGGCCCTGTGAATTGGTCCAGCCATTGTTGTAATGTAAGCAATTAGGAATTACATTCTTAAAATGACCAAAGTGTTCACACCCTTTGACCCAGACAAACATCCCAGTGCTGAGCATGTACTCTAAGGAGGTTAAGAAAAGTCATCTATAAATTTGGAACCATCTCCAAAGGGCTATAAAAACGTGCATACCCTTTGACCCGGCAATACCACTTTTAGGGCTGTATCCCAAAAAGATCATACAAGGGGGACTATTTCTAGCAGCTCTTTCTGTGGTGGCCAAGAACTAGGAATTGAGGGGGTGCCCATCAAGTGGGGAATGGCTAAAAAAGTTGTGGTATATGAATGTAATGGAATAGTAGTGTTCCATAAGAAATGATGATCAGACAGATTTCAGGAAGACCCGGAAAGATTGGCAGGGACTGATGCTGAGTGCAGTGAGCAGAACCAGAACATTGTACACACTTAAGAGCCACAGTGTGTGATGATCAACTATGATAGACTTAGCTCTTCTGAGCAATGCAATGATCTAAGACTCATGATGAAAAATGCCATCCACATCCAGAAAAAGAACTATGCAGTCTGAATGCAGATCATAGCAGACTATTTTCTCTTTTTTGTTGTTTTTTATGTTTTCTTTCTCGTGGTTTTTCACTTTGGTTCTGATTCTTTCACAACATGACTAATGTGGAAGTATGTTTAATATGATCAGACATATATCTGATTGCATGCCATCTTGGGGAGGGAGAAAAATTTAGAACTCAAAATCTTATAAAAGCAAATGTTGAAGACTAAAAATAAAACTAATTTATATATAACAGCATCATGGACATAAAGAAGTAATACATATCAAAATACTTGTAACAGTATTTTGGAGGGCAGTAAACATGGTTTGGAAAATCAATAATCATTTATTATTAAGCACCTGATGTATGTCAGGCACTGTCTGGAAAACTGAAACAAAGCTGATATCCATGAAGAAAATGGATAAATCATGGTTTATCAACATAATGGAATGTTATTGTACAAACAAAAGGGATTCAGAAAAACGCAGGAAAATTAGATGCAGAGTGAAGTCAGCCAAAATAGGAAAGCAGAAAACTGAACTGAACACAGTATGATTATAATAGCTAATTTTGATGTCCAAGAAGGGAAGAAATAGACCTCTTCCCTTTGAATGGAATAGTGAGGGCCTACAAGGGTGGACTGCATACAGTATTGTCAGACTCAGATGATGGGGCAGCAGATTTTGCTTCGCTGTTTATTTTTTAAGAGGGAAGGCTAAGCTCACTATGTGAGGAAGGCCATATCCAGAAACAACTATCACAAACATGAAAAACAGCAACAACACTTTAGAGAAAGAAGGAACACTGGACCTTGGAGTCTAAAACCTGAGTTCAGGTGTGACTGCCCCTCAGTCCTATTGAGCATCAGTCTTTTCACTTCTCTTCAGTGTTCATGAGCCTCCCCTATGGCATCTGTACCATGAGGAGGTTTAACTAGAGTACAATGAGGGTCCTCCCCAGCTCCATAATTTTTTATGTCCTGGTTCATGCTTCTGTCTCTTTCCTCTCTTCCCCCTTAGGATGAACCTGTTCAAAAGTATGTCAGAGAAGCCATCACCAGACAGAAAGCCACCAGAACCCTGACTCCTTCCCTGGAAAGCCACCAGAGAATCCGTCAGGATCTCCTCACTGCAAAGCTGGTGACCCGGCAGGATGACCGCTACCGCCTGGTCTCCAAGCGCCGGGCCCACTGTGCCGAGGGAGAAGCCGCCCCGCTGACTGTGGACGCTGCCAGCAGGGTTGAGACGCACAAGCTGGACTCTGATGGTACCAAACAGACGTCACAAAGAGGAGGCAGTTCATCCTCTGCAGAAGAATTTCAGCTATTTGATATCATTCATGAGGATGCCGCTGAGAAAGAGACCCTCTCCATTCCTGCCGCCTGCTCTGAGGTAAAGCTCTCTGCGACTGTGCTGTTTTGTTGTTGTTTAGTCGTGTCCGACTCTCCGTGAGCCCGTTTTGGGGTTTTCTTGGCAAAGAGACTGGAGTGGTTTGCCCTTGACTTCTCTAGCCCATTTACAGATGAGGAAACTGAGGCAAACAAGGTGAAGTGGCTTGCCCAGGGTCACCCAGCGTCTGAGTGTCTGAGGCCAGATTTAAATTCCAGGTCTGGCACTCTGTGCACTATGGTGCCACCTAGCCGCCCATTTTGTAGGGAGTGGCTTAAAGCTTACAAAGGACTGCCCTTCCCCCCAGCCTGGTGGAGTGGGCAGTGCAGGGACAGGTGATCCCCCATTCATAGATGAGGTGAGAGATTCAGAGACAGCAAATGAACTGCCGTAGGCACGCAGGCTGTAAGTGTTAGAGCTGGATTGATGGAGGTGATTGGACAGAGAGCTTCCAGTGTGTGTGTCAGAAGTCACATTGACCTGAGGACTGATGCTGGATCAAGGACTCAGTGGCAGAATCCCAGGCATGGAGAAGTTACTCCAGGTCTAATCCTCGGTGGCTTCACACTGTACACAGGGATAGATAGCTATTCCAGCTACTGGACCTGGCACAGTTATACTAATAATACACAGGTATGTAGCATTTTACGTTTTGCAAAGTACTTCCCTCGTAACCACCTTGAGAATTAGACAGTATGACGACTACTGATGGGCCATTTCATAAAGGAGGAAGCAGAGGTTCTAGCTGCAAAATTCTAATTCTGTAAATGAATGAAACTTTGTTCTTATTCATGTTGGTGTTATTTTCTACCCTTCTTCCTCATCCTGGATTCTTGCTGTTTAATAATGCTTCAAGAGATATTGTTGTTGAGTCTTGCCTGACTCTCTGTGACCCCCTTTGGGGTTTTCTTGGCAAAGATTCTGGAGTGGTTTGCCATTTCCTTCTTCACTGGATTAAGGTAAAAGAAAGGTTAAGTGACTTGCTCAGGGTCACATAGCTAATGCTATTTGGGGCAGAGTTTCAACTCAGGTTTTCCTGACTCCAAGCCCAGCATTCTATTCACTGAGCCACCTAGCTGCCTTCAAGGCAAACAGGTTAAGTGACTTGCCTAAGTGTCACACCACTACTGAGTGTTTGAGGCAGGATTTGATTTTGGGTCTTCCAGACTTCAGGCCCAGTGTCACTAAGCTGCCTCCAAGGGATACCACACATCATTTAACCACAGAGTCCAACCCCCTGCCTCAAGCATGAATCCTCTCAGGTCCCGCCCCTCAGGCACAGAAGCAGCTGAGGACCTAGGGTCAGGGTTGAAGAACATTTGGGGTTTTTTTGTTGTTTTCATTACCCATCCGCAAAAGGGAGTTGGCAAGGTTGGGTCTTGCTGATATGGCCCTTCTCAGCTGAGGCTACTTGCAGGTTTTGTAGTTCTCTCCTTCCTCCTTCTGTGCATTTTGACCTTCTGTCTTGGGCTGTGGCCACTCCAGTAGTGGCCTGTGTACAGCACTCTGATAAACCCGGTATATAACAGCAGTAGTCATTGTGAGCAGATGTAACCAAATGCCTTAACGTAGAAAATCTGTGAAGTGACCAGGCCCAAATTCAAGGGACTTTTCCAACTTGGTTTGAAAATTTAGGGTACTCTCTTCATTGTGGCTCAGTAGTCATCAGTAAGCAAGTTTGACCCCAAAGAAGCGATAGGAGAAGGCTCCTGAGAATTAGGGACAGAAGTGGCAGAAGCATGAATGGGAAATGCTGCATACAGGATGTCAGAACTTTTTGATAAGTTGTTAGTTTTGCAGAACTTTTTCTTTCTTCCTTTTTAAAAATAGATTATTTTTCAAGTAACAAATTTTTTTTATTGCTGTTCCCTTCCAACCCCCCCCCAAATTGAGCAAAATTTTCTTTATTCAAAACAACCCAAAAAAATCCCTCAATACGTGACTGCATAGTCTGATAAAATTAATTCCTACATTGGTTATATCTGAAAATGTGTGTCTTAACTCATCATCTTTGCAGAAAACGAATGGCATGTTTCATTTTCATTCTTTTGTACCTCATGGTTTATCATTTCATTGGTCAGAGTTCTAAAGTCTTTCCCTATCACATTATCAGTGTATAAAATTGTTCTACTTCTGTTCACTTTTGCTGTCCATGAATTCATAAAGGCTTTTTAAAAAAAAATTTCATTGTTATAAGGGATGATCTCTTGGAGGGCCTGGAGAAAGGGATATAGCGAGGAAATGTAGGTAATAACATGAGGTAGCAATAAAACTTTATTCTAAAAGAATAGAAACATGTAGTTAGCTGTGGATTAGAACCATGGGAAAGATAATAGAACAAAAAATTACAGTGCTCTGAGTCACTTTATATTTCTGAGATGAAATGGTAAATTCTACATGGTTGTCCACTTTGGTCTATTGAGATTCTTGGCAATTACATATGTTAGCCATAGTCATTCCTTTGTGTTTTCCTAACAGAAATCTGACCCAGATGTGATACTCTGTAATTCAGTAAAGATGATCCGTGAGCGGCTAGCCATCTCTAAGGATGGAAAAGGAATGGAGCACCGAGAGAAGGAGGATGATTATGTCTATGACATTTACTACATGGAGACATCTACCCCAGGATGGATTGAAAGCATCCTCTCTGTGCAGCCCTACAGTCAGGAGTGGGAGCTGGTAAGGCAGGCATCGGGCACGCAGGCTTAGGTAGGCCCTGAGAGCAGGGGTCACACACAGAATGGGATCGTTGGAGGGCATCTCAGCATCCATCTGACGGGCCCATATGATGTGACATGCCTGCCAAGTGGTCATCCAGGCTCTTCCTGAAGACCTGCACAGATGAGGAACTTCCTGGGATGGCCCACTCCCCTTTGGGGCAGCTCGAATGGCTGGGCTGTTCACCCTAAATATACCAAAGCAAATCTAATTCTTCCTCTCGTGACTACCCTTCTCCAAAATGCTTGAAGACAGCATCATGTCCCCATTGAATCTTTTTTCTTTAGGTTAAATGTGCCTAGTTCCTTCACCCAATCTTCATAGAAAAGAAACCTATAGAGGTGGGTTGTCTTCCAGTCAGTACCTATTGAGGCAGCTGGGCGGTACAGTGAATGGAGCCCAGGGCCCAGAATCAGAGAGTTTCAATGAAGCCTCAGACACTTGAAGCAGGGTGACTCCAGGCAAGTCAAAATGTTACTTCCTTCTGCCCCAGTTCCATCATTCACAAAATGGGGATAATAACGGTACCTAGCTCCCAGGTTGGTTGTAAGGGTCAAAGGAGATCATATTTGCAAAGCACTTTGCAAACCTTAAACCACTATATAATTGCTAGCTATTCGTATATTTAGTTCCTCCAGTAATGATTTGCACCTTAAATGTTTGTATTTTACTCATAATCTTTCTCTAGGTTTGTAACAAAATCTTTATTTTGGGTCATCTGAAAAGACTTGTGAAGAAGCATCTTTGTAGTTTAAAGCTTTAGTCTTTTTTGTCTTTCTTGCACTTAGGGCAATAGAAATATGTATCATGAGATTTAGTCCTAGAGGTGACCCTAGATAGCGTCTAGTTTAGGGATTCTTAACTTGGGATTGAGTTTTGACAACAGTCTTTCAGTATTATTGAATTCCATCATGCATAGACTTTAGAAGATTGCCAGATGGGTCCATGACATGAAAAAGGCTAAGGAACCTCTGGTCTGGTCCAATATTCTCATTTCACGGATAGGGGTATAGGGCCTGGGGGAAATGGCTTGTCTGAGGGCACAGAGCTAGTAACTAGGAAGTAGCAGGACCAGGATTAAAATCCAAGTGTTCTGAACCCCCCCCCCCCCTCCCCAGTCCAGCAGCGCCGGTCCTGCTATCCTCTGTGTTTGGATTACATAACCTGCTTTTCCAAAGTAGACGGTAGTTTGTGATCTCTCGGGACCCTTTGACAGTGACTATTACTTGTATTGAGGTAAACAGGTAGCTGATGATCATCAAGCAGAGGAAATTGATGATGACGATGATGAAGATGAGAACAGTGAGAATCACTGGCGTAACGAGTACCCTGATGAGGAAGAAGGAAGCAGTGACAGAGAGAGCACCAGAGGTAATCACAGTACAAGTTCACACTACGTAGCACTTGGATAGATTTCTTCACAATGAATTAGTCAGTATGTATTGCCTCCTCTCTGCCAGGCACTGTGCTAAGCACTGGGAATAGAGACAGTAGGGCATGGTGGTTAGAATACGGCTGACTCTGCGCCCTTAGGCAAGTCAGTCAATATTTATTAAGCACCTACTATGTGCCACCGTGCCAAGTGCTGGGGATAAAAATGGGAGGGTGGGGGGGAGCCAGACAAGTCCCAAGGTAATGCAACAAGCTGATAAGTGAAGAGATGTCTGAGCTGAGTTCTCTCTTAAATGGAGGCTTGGAGTTCATGGCCCCAGCCTGAGGCAGAAGGTACTAATGAGGTGGAATACAGGGACTGAGGGGATTTTACAATATGGTGAGGTTATCCAAGAGCTTCTGGGGGACATAATGGAAAGGTTAGTCTCAAAGGAGTGCAGCCATATCAGACGTGAGAATTCTCGTTAGTCTGAGCCTCACCTCCTCTTTGAAATGAGAGGTTACTTGTAGGTTATTGTGAGGGTTGAATGAAGTTTTTTAATTGTATTCAATTATAAAGCCTTGAACTTTGTAGAGAAAAAGGTCCTGGTTTCTATTCCTACAATGAGGAGGAAGAAATTTGTATAGCACAGCATTCTCACAGCCAGCTCATCTATGGATACCTTCAAAAAAAGATGTCAAAAGTGCCTAGTTCATCTGTTCTTGTTCTTTTTCTAGGATCTGAAGAAGAATACGGCAGCTTTAGTGATGAGGAAAGTAGTGTCATCAGACCAAGGAAATGGAACAAATATCCCTATGATGTGCTAAAGGAGTTTGAGTATGACAGCTCCCAGGACTTAGATTCAGACTGAGGATTACTCAAGCATTCACCAGTTACCTGGGACAAACCCTTTGGTGGCTGTGGCTGTAGGCATCAGCCTCTTTGCTGCTGACCCTGCCCCAGTGTCACCTTGGAAAGGGGAAGGGGAAAAAAATAAGCCTCTGGGGATGTTTGGCTCTCAGGTCAAATTCTGGCCTCCAGACAACTCTGTGCTACTGGGGAAAGAAAAACCTTAGATAAATCAGAGCTCCTTTGCCTCCGACTGCAGTATTGCCTATTGGTATGGGAAGAAAATCCTCTTTCACCTGATGCTGCTAGAAAATATTTTCCTTTCCCTACACTTCACTTTAGCCCTTTGTTTAATGTGAAAGATTTTCACCTTCCATGTGAAGAATTGACTTTACATGTTCAGATCTACAGCATCCCTAAGTTTGAGTCTTGGTGAGAAAAGTTAACTTTTGAAGCCAATGAATAAAGAAAGATGTCACCAACGTGCTTCACGTGAAAAGATTGGTCTTCCCCAATCTCAGTCCTGCCACTAAAGGCAGGTCCTGCTTCATGCTGCTGAATGAGGTGTTTCTTTGGAAGCCTCTAGTGTTAGAGGCAAAAACACTATGAAAGGCCACACAAAGATGCCAACACAGGAAGCCAATGTGTGTATGTTCACTAAAGTGGTTTCTGGTTGTGACAAAGTGAAAAGAATCCTTGTTGGTATTGTCCTCCATTTCCCATCTGTGGCCTTACTATGATCCTGCTTGTAGCGTTGGGAGTCCTTTGACAGAAATGCTAAGGGAGCTGTGTGTGTATATGTATATGTGTGAATTTGATGCACTGACTGTATTAAAAATTATTTTGGAACATGGAAGAAAATGCTTTCTTAATGTTTGTTAGACTCTTCACTGTGGATCATGCCACAACCTCTCCTTCCCTGAGGCTGGCAAAATTAACTGTATTTACTTTGTAGTGCAACAGCAGTGATCAAGAATGTGGTCTCGGGTTTTGCTTTCCCTTGAGAACGGTTGCTGGGGAGCTCTCACCAAAGGGGAAAACAATCTCAACCAGCAGACGTGACTGCCAGATCACACAGGTTAATGGCAGAACCTGGACTCAATCTGGGTCTGGCTTCCAATCCATCGTCCCCCAGACAAAAGGTACAAATTGTCTAGCTAAGAAATGCTCATCAGGGTAGAAATTTCCATAGATCTAGTCAGTCTGAGGCCATAACTAAGTAACTGGACTTGAACAGAAGCTTTCTTCCTGGCATCTTTTTGGGCATCCCTTACCATCCCCAAATTTCTTTCCATTAATTTGCTACAGGATAACAACTCAAAATGAAGTTGAGAATTAAATTGAGTTAATAAAAATGTCAGACTTGTCATGACGATGTAAATTCTGTAGGGGAAGGGGAGAGAACATGCTTTGATTCTGAGATTTTCATACTGTCAAGATAGAAGTATATACCTTTATAAGAGGTGAAGCTAGAGATTAAAGTTCACCTTTTTCTTCTATTACTCCCAATACTAAACAACAGTGTTTTGTAAAAGGAAATGTCATTTCCAACTTTACACTCACAACTGAAAGGCTCCAGCTGTGCTTTCCTAGCTTTGGCACTGGTTAAGCCCTCTGGATTATCTATACCTGCACAAGAGACGAGGACTTGCAAAAAGACACTACTGGTCAGAGTGAGGATCTCAGCCAAGACCAGGGTTTTAAATCTACGTCTTCCGACTTCATATGCAGGGCCCTTTCTGCATGGTCATACTGCCAGACAAGAGGCATCTGCGATATAAGGGAAGGAGCACTGGAGTTGGAATGAAGACAGGTTGGAATCCTAGTTTGGTTCTTTAGTGCATCTATAGGTGCCAGCTTGCCCAAGGCCTCACCTCTCTCAGCCTTGTTTTCTTCATTTATAAAATGAAACAGTGGATGACCTCTATGGTACCTTCCAATTCTAAATCCTATGATCTTAATTAGCAAATTTAGTAGGTACTTTTTAAAACTGAAAAGACTTGCAGAGGTAGCTGAGATCTGATCCCTTTGTTGGACAGTGCCACCAGATCACATCACTTCATAATCTTACTGTTTAGGAATTATACCACTTCTGTTTTAGCACCTCCAATAAGACTGAAAGCATATACTTCCCAGAGGAGCCCATTAAATTTCTGGATTATCTCTGGTTGAGCACTAAGAGGTTGAGTGATTTACCCATACCATGAGGCTGGAATTATCCTCTTTGCATCTCTGCAACTGTGAGGTACAGCCTGATTCCTCCTGGTGAAGAAAAGTGCTATGGAATTCACAGGTAATCAACTGCATATAACTAAAGGAGCTCTAGTTGTTTTCAACCCAAAGGTTCTAGGTCACAAAATAAAAGCCTTTCTTGATGCTGCCCCAAACATGTTATTTGGCTTCCTTCCTAGGACTAGATTCCAGGAAAACCTAAGCTTGCAATTTCTAGGAATAGCTAGAATTATCAACAGTAGCTCAGTTACAAAATATAGTGGTATAGACTATCAAGAAAGCATATGACTGGGTAAGGAGATAGGTAAGTTGTCAAGACTAAGAAACAATCCAAATACGACACTGTTACCCTGAACATTCAGAGACAGAGGCAGGACTCCAGCATGTTGGATAAGTTCTCGTTGAAGGGTGTATGGGGTTATACATGGATTGTACAGTATGAAAAGGCTGGGTTTCCAGCTGCACTGGTGAAGGAAGGAAGGAACCACATAGTTGAGAGCATTAGTCCCTTAAAGTGATAGCTGAGTAAAGGGAAAAGGCAGTGCTATGTCAATGTGAGTTACTGCTGCATTGATAGTTGCTGTCTCTCCCCCCAACTTTGACTATGAGTTTAAGGGCAAATTAAAACAGTTGTGTCAGCAAGAATAAAAGGCCATTAGACTCTGGTTTTGACAGGCTTTCTGGAAAGCCTAACCCTAATTCTGGGAATTTGGGGCTTTCATGTTTTTAATGCTCCCTTCTGTTTCCCTAGAGGAGTTAAGATTGTATTTATACAACCTAGTGCTTATCCTAGTCCTGGACAAGTGGTAATCAGTTTGTGAATATGCATACTACCCTCTAGTAAGGAAAACGTGCTTTCCTTTTGAACTCGGAGCTACAAAGTGCTATTATTTTCCCTAACTATTCTTCTCCCAGTTAAATAGAGCATCAAACTTGAGAGTCAAAAGATTTGGCTTCTAATTAGCCTCACACGCTCACTGTTGTGACTAAGAGCAAATCTCAGAGCTTGTTTCCTCATTTGTAAAATGCAGGTGATGTTCTAACCTCCCTCATGGGATTGTCATGAAGAAAGCATTTTGCAAGCCTTCTTGCAGCTTCTTTTCTCTCATTCACCCTATACCAGTGCAGCTAACAGTAAGTACTTACCATGTATGTTCAAGGCCCTGGGATTACAAAGATCAAAAATGAATAGTCCTTGCCATGCTGGACTTGACATCGTACTGGAAAGAATAGATGACATCTACACCAATACACAGAATACAGTTTAGCCTTAGATAAGGACAAAGTAGAGATCCAGAATTTGAAGGAGAGATCACTTTCAGCTAGGGGATCAGAAAAGGCTTCATGGCAGAGGTGGCAGCTGAGATGAGAAAGGAGTGCATTCCAGTCACGGATGCAGGTGCCATAGACCGAGGAATAGCTAAACAAACTAGTTAATGAGTATAATGGAATATTACAGTATGCGCTAAAAAGACAAAGAGGAAGAATCCAAGAGAAACATGGGAAGATGTTAATGAAATGTGAATAGAATCAGAAAGACCATTTGCATGACCACAGCGATGTAAAAAATGTTAAAATGAAGTCAAACATGGCATTAACTGTAATTATCTGTCTTGGCCCCAAAAATAGATAGGGCTGGATTTGTGATTTCATGGGCACAGGTAACTTCACTTCTGGTTAAGGAAATTCCCTCTGCCTTGAGCACTAAGAGGTTGAGTGATTTACCCATACCGTGGAGATAGACTTTAACCCGGGTCCTCTTAGCTCCAAGGCCAGCTTTCTAACCACTGTACTGCACTGCTTCTTGCCTCCGAGATGTGTAGAGAATTGGATATTGCCTCAGACATGGTTGCTGCACTACAAGACAACAGAATGGCTAGATATAGACACAGAGCTGAGATGAACATCAGAAGCAGTGAAGTCCACACCAAACAGGGGAATGATGTGGCTAATTTGTAAAGAATGAGTTAGAGAAGCGACTGAAGGCAAGAATACCAATTAGGAGACTATTACAATAGTCCAGGAAATAGGTGATAAGGGCCTAATTTAGGGTGGTAGCAGCGTTAAGTGAAATGGGAAAATGGTGCAGGAAATATTATAGAAATAGAAACAGGATTTAGCAAAAGACTAGATGAAAAGAAGCAAAGAGCCAAGAACGACTCTCAGATATCAAAAATGGGTAACAGGATGGCAGTGTCTATAGGGAAGTTAGGAAAAGTGATTAGAAGTATTGGAAGTCCAATTTTTCTTTGGTGGTACCTACCAGAGGATATTTCTAAGGTATAAGGAGGAAGTGGAACTGACAGAAATATGCTGTAGATAGATTTGACAATGATCTTCAGGTAGAGCTATGTTAGAATTTTAAGGGACACCCACCCTTAAGATGTGGGAGAACAGTTAAACAGCAAATGGGTCAAGGAATGGTCAGATGGGAAAACTAGGAAAACCAAGGAAGCAGAGAATACCCAGATGGGAGGGAGCCGGCCACGTTACATGATATAGAAAAATGAAGGAGGACAAAGGCTGAGACACAACCATCTCACTTGGTTACTTCAGGGGCCAACGGTGACTGGAGCAAGCAATGTCTACAATACTGGGGACTCGAGTCACTATATGGTGTCAGAGTAAAATGGGTGGTATGGAACCAAAAGCAATTACTCAAAGGACTAAGGCAAGCAGTGAGGTCAAAAGGACTCTTATCCAAGCAAGTTAAAAGCTGAATCTAAAACCTTGTTTATAATTAGAATCTGTTGTCAGACAACATATGTTAAGTACTTAATGCTAGAGTCAGCCCCCTTCTTAGAACTGTAGCTTAATTTCTCTTCAACTGGTATAGAAACTAAAAGGATTAGACAAAGCACTCAGTGGGTTAGTCCCATGGACGTGGCATGCTGTGCTGGCGCATTCATTAGATTTTTTTCCCCTATCTTTTAAAGGGTTTACTTCACAACTTCATAAGAGTTCCTACTCAAGCCGGGATTAAAACCAAAAGTAAATAATTTCAGATACCAGTATGTACCTCCTGGGAGCTGGTTCCCCCAGAGTACAAAAGAAAGGTCAATTTACAATCCTTTAGGATATTAACTTCCAGTCCTCTAGTAGCAGGTTACCCTCCCTACAGTAACAGTGGGTCAGAAGGGAAAGGCCTGGGCCAGGGGAACTAATAAGGTGTAGCAACAATTCGGCCAGCAGTTGCTGTGGCGGTGAAAGACCAACACAAGTCCTACAAGGACACTGCCGGCACAGGTACTTGTGATCTGCTTTACTAAGAAAAGCAAGTTAAGGGGTTAACAATCTCAATTTAATCCATCATACAAAAATCATTCACTTACATCAGGGGAAAAAGCCAGCACCCTAAGCTTCAGAGCAAATACAAACATCAACAGACAGCCCTTGTCTGATTCAACTCTCAATGCATAGTTACCAAGGTTTAACAAAGTCCCAACATCCAGGTTTACAAGCTGGAGAGCTCTTAACTACAGCTACCCAGAGTCTCCACATCAACACACCTCCAAGAATGAGAGCCCCAATGGAGAACACCAACCTCTGGGTTTATTTATCTTGTTCAGGGTCAAAGGGGAGTCACACATGCGACTTACCCACGTGACCTAAAAGCATCACAAAAATGCGACTTAAACCCACATGGTCTAAAAGCCTCCGATGTCAAAACATGTCACTCAAACCCATGTAAACTAGGCTTTCCCTTGAGGTAAGGAGGTCATCAAGGACTCCTAATTTAATCAAGGAAACAAAGGCCAAACTCTTCAAGGGCACTTGATTGAATAAGTGTTAAAAGCCCATCTTAATTATAAATGCATAAGGGTAGGTACCCCACTAGTATTACCAACAGAATATGCCCTGTAGATAAGATCTGTTGCTATGTAAATACAGAGGAGCCACCAGCTCTGTAGTGTGGTCACATTAAGAACCAGATGTCATATAAAGTGGCTCATTCACAAAGCATGCAGCGGCTAAACTCTCCCAGACAGGCAATGGGACAAGGTGTTTATGTCCATCAAAATGTCTCAAGTAACAGTTGTGTTTTTTAATGAAACTTTTTAATTAATCACCAAGTTACTACCTCCTGGAAGCCAACTGTCACCCCAGAAGAATATCCTGTGTGCAGAGTAGCACAGGTCAGGGACTTTCAAATCTCTCCAGGCAAGAGCTCAATGAGATTTGAGATTTAAGGAATTACCTCACATGAGGGAAAGTGCAAGGCACTAGACTGGCACAGATTTGAACTAATTTGTGCACTAAAGTGGCAAGGCTCCCAGGAGGTCAGAAAGGAAGTGAGGAGGAAATGATTGCAAAAGAATTTAATTTTGAAAAAAAATTAATCTTGAGCCACTAAAAACAGTCATGTCCTAGAGCCCTCCACTAGTCCCAAAGCTCAGAACTGTTTGCAGAGGCACTGGAAAGCAAAGAACTATAGTTGCTACCCTCCCTCAGAGTAATACACCACAACCATACCTCAGCTAGAGGTGGCTTCCATCTTCGGAATGATGCAGTTGATGCTTTCAGTAGACTTGAGAATCTACTAATACCCACCCGACACATACCAGCTATATGACCCTGGTGAAGTCACTTAATCTCAAACTCAGTTTCCTCATCTGTAAAATGGGGATAATAGATGTTGTAAAGCTCAAAGGAGAATATAAATTAAAGCACTACATAAATGCCAAGTTATTTGTATGGTGCAACGTGGCAGAGAGAGCCAGCCTGGCAACTCTAAGGCCTGGGCTCAAGACCCACCTCTGACACACACCAGCTGTGTGACCATAGGTAAGTCAGCGCTTTAAGGTTGTAAGTCACACAGAAGGTACCTCCCTACATTCATGGAGGGAGTTTCCTCACCGGTGAGTTTTCTATACCCATGAAATCTCAGGTCCTGTCCCTATCCCACACATCTCACTTGAAACACCTGACTATGTCAGCATGGAGCCTATATTCTGCTCACACCCGAGACTATACTCAAACCAAATCATTAGTTCAAGAAACCTTGTAACACATGGTTTAAGGTTGAGGTGAAGTGGTGGCAGTGGCCATGCTGATCGGCCTCCATGCCTGATAGCCTGGAACACTGTTTGTTTTTCCCTCTGAATGGTTTACTTACTGGAACCAAGGATGAGATGATAGTAAGCTGCTGTTTTTCGTCACTGCAAAGTTCCCAAGAGTTTTATTTTGCAAAGATTGTTTATGCAAAGCATTCCCACCCAAACCACTGTTGCTGATGCCAGTGAAGTGTGGACAGAAACAGGCCGAATCCATTCTCATCTTCATTCTTTATTGATTCTGACACCAAAGGACAAGGACCAACATAACATGGTGAGGTATTATTATCCCTGATCACCTCTGGCCCTGGCATGAGCACTGCCTGGCCTGCAGGGCAGAACACTCTGTTCAGCATTAGACAGTACTGTAAGTAAATGCAACCAACTCACACACAAAGAACACACACCAGGCAGAGACATACCACCATCACCCATGCCTCTAGTCTTTGGGACCAATATGTGCACTAGGACTAACTTTCCTCCCTTTCTCCCTTGCACCTCATTATTGTCTGCTTCAAGGCTCTCAACAAGAAGCTTGAATGACAGGCTCCAAGAAATAGGTGCACAGGGGAAGGTGTCAGATTCCTAACTCTAGTGCTTGGAAAGGAGTTCTGAAGAATTTTACCAAAGGGTCCTTAGTGCCTTCGAAGGTGACTCATCTCTTCCCATAGACGCTCCATCTTCCAAACTAAACTAAACTAAACTAAAACCTTCCACAAGCAACTAAACTGTACTACTGAGAGATCTCAGCCCACCCAGACTTAGGGAAAGTCCCCTCCTGTAGCCCAACTCCCGGAAGTCAGGGTAAGCAAGAAGGGAAGGGAGCATGCTCCCCATATGGGACACACATTGAGGCAGTAGGGCTTGTGAGGTATATAAATCCTGGCAATCCAGCCACAGGGCCAGTATGTGAAAATGCCAGTGCTGCCTGTGGGAGTTCTAAGACTAGTTTTCAGAAAACTACAATCACTATCATGTAACACATCAACATGATGTGTACATGTGTGTGAAAAAGGGTCTGACTACTCTAGCTGTCTTTACCAGAAAATAATTAGATAATTCATGACTCAGGGTTGATTTAGACTTTTCATTGTCAGGGTTAAACACATTTGTTTTCAAGAAGTTGTCAAACCAATTAGCAGTAAATGCGTAAGATGTTTCTGAATTTCCATACCAGGGCCCAGGAACAACCAACACCTTCATATGCTAATGTCTAAAAAAAAGGCACAGGGCCTTATTTAAGTGAATAAAGTTACTTCTCTTCACAAAAGGACTATGAACCCTCTCTCATGAATTTGCTAATCTTTTTTTCCCTGCTAAGACATTAGCCAGAGCTTATAACATACACATTTGTGTACATGAGAACATTGCACACCTGTATGTGTACAAATATGCTATCAGTAGAGGAGTGTGAGAAACCTGTCGACCTTTACTCAACAGCAACTGAAAACACGACCAATGCAAAATGCTGGACTAACCACAATCCCAACTGTTAAGATTCTGACTCATGAGGAGGAAAGTCTCCACCTGCAACAGAAACTAACCAAGCCAAGAGGAACCGGCTGTGATATCTCGGAAATTACAAATGCACCCAGCCTATCTCAGCCTATGAACATATAAACATTTGGTGTTTCAATCTGAGGCTAATTATTCTGGATAAATAATCCCAATAAAAGGCACATAACCCTCTCCCCCCTCTCCCTCCCACCCCTGCCACCTCCAGAGGCAATAAGTAATAAACCAGTCCTGCAGAAAAACTTTAGAATTTGTCAAGGGAAAACTATTTTAAATAGAATCCTTCCCCACTTCACCTTCCCTCCTCTCCCTCCCCCACTGAGAACTTTGGCCCCCAGTCCCCAAAACTTGGAGACCATTAATAGAGAGATTTGACGTCGATTTAGTATTAATGGTCTCTGAGTTGCGGGGGGGGGGGGGGGGAAGGGTGGAGATGATGGCAAGAGTTCTCAGTGAGGGAGAGGGAGGAGGGAAGGTGGGGTGGGGAAGGATTCTAGGTTTTAAAATAGCTTTACTCTGACCAAATCCAAACTTCTGACTTAGGAGATTGAAGATGTGACCCAGTTCTTCTACTGGAATCTGGCTTATTACTGTCTGGCTCCAGGAGGAGAAGGTTATGTGCTCTTTCTAGACTCCACATCTATCTCCTCGACAGCATGCCCTCTTCCTCCTACCAACTTTTTTTTTTTCTTACCAGTATGGTCTCCCCAACATTCCCTTTTCCTCTACCATCATTCCACAGACTCCCCCCTAAGCCTGTCAAATGTCAACATAGGGGTTTGGAGTTTCATTCCAGGAGAGGACTGCCATGTGGGAAAATTGAGCTCCAGACTGTAGAAGACTCTTCCCCACCCTCAGGAGGTTTTGCTGTCCTATTTCCTGGCTATGCAGTCACCTGGGCTTTGATGGCCCATGTGCAGCTGGTTTTCCTGGCCTTAGAGGAAGAAGCCTCTGGCCCCTAGTCAGATTTTCTTTCAGTTTTCCTTTCTTCACTTAAGTCCAGTTCAGTCAGGACGCAGCGACAGAGTAATTGTGTGGCCTTAGTGATAGCAGCTAAAAAGAAAAAGACAAAGACAACATCCTCACAAACTAGCCCCAAAATTAACGATGTTGAATCAGTCTTCCTAAGAACAATTCCAGGGATTTCTCACCTAGAGCCCCTGGTCAGCAAGGCCAGCCTGAGGGAACCCTGTAGGATGGTTCTCTCTCCATCTGCCTTTTTGTTTTCTGGGGTATGTGGTTGGTTGGTTGGCTGGCTGGTTTAGTGGTCAATGGCTCTTTGCTCCTCATCACCCTCTACTTCTCTGCACCTTTCCTTCCCTGCCTATCTCCAACCTACCAAAAAAAACCTATCTCCATGTCCTTTCCCCAGAAGGTCCTTGCTAATAATAGTGCCTTTCCAAACAACTGGCTAATCTGAAAAACTAACCTGTACAGCATTCCTCCTCCCAGGTAATTTGCAACTTTAATGGAGGGCTCTTAGAGAAGGTCTTAACCTACAGCAATGACTGACAGTGGGAATTGCAAAGGTCCTGGGCAAGCAAAGTTTGTGGTATGCCTCACATAACCATTGACTACCTACTTTAGTACCTACCATGTGGAGCCAGCTATGGAATTCACTCTCTCTACCCCCTAGCTTACTCCACCCCACATGCACCCCAAGTAGGAAAGATACTCACCCAGAATCTTCCCAATAAAGAGTGGTTTCTTGGATGCAGGCAAGTAGATACCCACAAAGTATACTGGGATGCCAGAAAAAGCAATTCCAATGCCAATCAGAGAGTTGATAGTATCACTGTAAAGGGGTACAACCAACAGGAAAACAGAGCATGCGCAGAAAACAATAGGGAAAAACAGGCTCAGCTGTAAGAAAAAGGAGAATGAAGAATGTGAATACTGAACGTTTAGACCTAAGGATCATAAGATCCTATATGTAGAGCCTGGGCTCATCACTCCTACCTCTAGCTTCCTGACCATAGCTTAAGCCAAGAGGGATAAGAGTCTTTGCCTCCGACCCATTAGACATGAAGGAGACACGGCTAGAATTCTCATGTGAGGACAAACCCAGATATGCTGTGACCAGGGTACCTGGTAATAGAACCTAAGTTCTTGGGTCAATGAGGCCTCTTGAACAAACAAAATCAGTTCCCTCCCCTCCATCCCCAGCCTTTCCCTTCAGCCAACAGGAATAACCTCACCTTGAGGGGTCTAGGCCTTTCTGGCTCCTTCCACCTGAGGTAGAGCTGCCCTACAACTGATAAGCCCACAAAGAACCAGTAACTGAAGCTAAAGTAGTTGATAAGCAGGAAGACATCCTTCACAATGAGGTAGATGATGGTCATGGTGCACTGTGAAGAAAAGGGTTTCATGTTGCATAGGGAAAACCGTAACAGGCCTTGATGTGACATTCACTATTTCATATCAGTAACACCTCACGTTTTTACAGTGCTTTATGGTTACAAAACACTTCCACACCTTTCAGACAAATTCTCCAATCTGAGCCTCCACAACAACCCTGTGAGAGTAAATAGGCCAGTTATTTATTCCTATACTCTGAATAGCTGGGACAGCTAGGTAGCACAGTGGAAAATCTGAGTTCCAATCTGGCCTCAGACACTTGCAAGCTATAGGAACCCTGGGCAAGTCACCTAACCATTTACCTCAGTTTCCTCATCTGTAAAATGAGCTGGGGAAGAAAACCACACCAGTGTCTCTGCCTAGAAAACCCCAGACGGGGTCACAGAGAGTCAGACACAACTGAAACAACTGAACAAGAACAACGTTCTCAAAGCGAGTCACGCTTATGTATCCCTTTAAGGTTCACAGTACATTTGCCTCAAAGCGAGCAGTCCCATTATCACACCCATTTTACAGACGAGGAAACTGGGGCCTGTGGTTTAGATTGCAAATGGTCACATGGGAACTTAGTGATGGTATCAGGACTAGAACCTAGAGTGTTCTGACTCCTAATGATGTTCTTCCTCCACCACACCACACTGCCCAAGGGGACCCATCTTGTATACTTCTATACCCATCTGACATTCTCCCCACACACCCTTTGGTTCTAAGGTTCCCGCTCCTCTTTCCTCATTGCAACCACTTTAATATTAAACATATAAGCAACTCTTTCCTTTCCAGAACAGAATCAGGGCCACTGCTCCAACAATATGTTCTCAGCCATTCTAATTCCCCGACACCAACTTCACTTCACCTTCACTGCCTGTTCCACTTCAGGACTGTGGCCCCATTACCCACAGAAAGCAACGAATGTAATGGCTCCAAACCTTTCCTCCCCATAAACCCCTTTCCCTTCTAGTGCAAGAGAGCTCACATTGAAGAGCAAAGCAGGAACAGGTGTGAAGCGTTCAATGTGAATCATGGATAGAAGATAGGGGAGATGACCTTCTCGAGAACCCACAAAGAACAACCTAGAACAGATAAGAGTCAGATTAAGTAGGACTCACCCACATCCAACACTCACGTAGCCCTGACACATGTATACACATACACACACACACACACACACACACACACACACACACACTCACACTCTATTATCCAAATCCTAAGCCTTATATCATACAGGGCTGAGTGATTCCCAAGATGAAGGGAGGCTCCATTAATACAGCCAAAGGGATGGCCAGAGTTCCAATTCAAAGCCTGCTTCCCTTAGCCCCAGCGATAACCATTAAGAGGGTGTTTACTCATGGAAATACTCTTGCCTTCAGTCAGTAGGAAGGCAACCTATAAGACAGCAATAGATACTTTCACCATGGACTGGAGGAGTACAAAGGGACAAGGACTTTAAATAAAGGTCACTTCACAGGCTAGAAGGCTAGCCAGTTTGTGCTATCTGCCATGAACACACGAGACACAAACTAGGCAGCACGAGAGCCGTATTACCTCGATGAAGCAAAGATGGACGCGTTGAGGCCTCCAAAGCAGGAAAAGGCAACAGCAATAGGAATTGTCCAGCTAAATACGCCAAACACCTTGTCAGCAAATGTCTGGTAAATGAAGAAAAGAAAGGAACTTAACACAAAGACCAGAGCAAGTGGGATGAGCATCATATGGCCTAGGCTACAGACTGATCTCTGCTCCTAGACCAGACGATGGCTCCTATAAAGCAACTCGTTGTCCCAAGAAAAGGGGAAAAGACAGGTCATACAGCCCAGTCTTGCTCCATTTGTGGCTGGCCCGACCATCAGGGAAAGGGGGGGTACAGTGGAAAGGAATGAATTTTGTGACACTACTTCCGAGACAGCCTCAGAATACAAATGGGACTAGGACCAAGGGACTCACCACAGCCACGGCATCACTCCCCAGCACAGCCTGGATATCCAACACTGTATAGTAGGCCACATTGGTCAAGATATAGATGAGTGTCACAACAGGCATAGAAATCCCAATAGCCAGAGGCAAGTTCCTGTTGAGAAATATATTAAATCATTCACTAGGACCCTGCTTCCTTCAGGCCAACAACATTAAGCAAGTCCCTTTTTGAGAAAGCATTTTATGAGATTTTAAAATGCAACTATGCTCCTAGTCGTTGGGGCCTACTGAATCTCCTTAACAATGTGTTACCCTCAACATCTTTTAACTCCACAACTAGGTAAGATAACAGTCACAGGATCTCAGAATTAAGAGTTGGAAAGGTCCTTAGAGGTTATTTAGTCTGACTTCTACAGATAAAGAAATCGAGGATTAAGTGATTGGCCCAAGCTCATACAGGTACTAAATGCCAAAATCAGGAGCCATGCCAAAATCCTCTGACCCCTAAATCCACTACACCATGCTGTCTCCTCAAACTGTCCACTCATTGAGGTCTCCAAAGCAGGAAAAGGCAACAGCACTAAGAACTGTCCACTATCCACTCAGATATGTTTTTTTCTTTAAAGGCATCACAAGAATATCTTTTCCAGTCTTTAAATCAGTGAAAAATGATTGTCTAAGAATGTAGCTACCACTGGAGTCTTCATGGAAGGTTATACAAGAAACCTAGCTGTCGTATTTGGGAGCCAATGTTTCTATCTTTTTAGTGTTCCTAGCCCAGGGCTGGGACAGTAATACTTGGCCAGACTGGCATAGACTTCTCTTCAGGTTACAGGCTTAAAAGTCAGATCAGGGTTTAGATTTGACTACCAAGGTCACACTTCCTCTAGGTAGGACACTGGCACTCTAGTGGTATGTATGTGTTAAGGTGAAGTCCCTTCCCTCCCAACTAACTCTCTCCTCCTTTCCCTCTGTCCTTCTCCTGCTCAAAGCAATAGAAGGTAAAAGGAAGAGGATGGAGAAATGAAGAAGGGAGAAAAAGGCAGAGGTAAAGGTACAGAAGTTGGGGACGTGAGGAAAGATAATCATTTATGTAAAAGTACCCACCACCAATGGGATTCGCAACACAAATTAGTCTGGTAGTGCATTATGAACTCAACTTTACCTTTCTGGGTTTTTTATTTCCTCTGTTACAAAATTAAGGGTGTCCCAACCTGAGTAAGAGAAGAGGGCAGAATACAGGGCGAGAGAGAGGTTTCCCATATCCCAGGAAGCGCCCTGAAATGCATCCTGAAAGTGCTCAGAATGTCCTGCAAAAGGGGGAGGGGAAGGGTTAGGAGGGGAAGAAGAAAAGCAGAGCAGAGAGATAGCAAAAAGAAACACACAGAATGAAAGAGAAGCAGGAAAAACAACAAAAAAGATGGAGGGGATTAAGGCAGAGAAGAGGGGAAGGGGAAAAAAATAAACAAAATTTTAGTGCAAACAAAACCAGAACTCCTGCCCCACTCACCTCAGACCCCATAACATTCAGTGCTCCCTCAACTAAAACAAAGCACACACCTTTTATCATAACATCCTTTTAAAACCCCAATTACCATTTCCTGCCAAAGCCCAAAGTAATCATATCTATTTTTTTTTACAATAAGAATACAAAGTGTTTCCCTTTCTATATACTGAGAATAATTTTTTGTTCTACCCAGTACTATCTCTTGACATCATCAACCTTAATTTAGAAACATGCAGCAATTTGTCTAAAGTTTATCAGATCCATGAATAAAATTCCCACTATTCTGTTTTTTTCAATTATAATAGTCATATGTTAAGAAATCATAGGTAGCGCAGCTGGTGGAGCACTGGCCCTGGAGTCAGGAGAACCTGAGTTCAAATCCAGTCTCAGACACTTGACACACTTACTAGCTGTGTGACCTCGGGCAAGTCACTGAATCCCAATTGCCCTGCCTTCCCCCTCCAAAATAAAAGTAACAATTTAAAAAAAAAAAAGAAATCACAGGCATGAAGCTTCCTTAATCTTTACCCATAGCGTAGCACTAAGATAATCAATAGAGCCTTTAGCTCAAAAAGATGCCCCCCCAATAACCACCCTCCCTCCTTGGATTTTCTTAGGAATAGCACAGGCTGGGACACACCTAGATTTTCCCCAGACTTAGGGGAACAATGTGCCCAGTTAATCCTGTGTTCAGTATCTGATGGCCTCAACAGTCCAGAGCCTTTAGGGCAGGGGTAAGTCTGAACATATTGGGAAATGACTTATTGTCTCCAGGGTATAAAGTAATCCCACCCAACAGGTCAACACACTCAGACATAAATGAGAAGGAACTTTTAAAGGAGCCAAACCCCTCATTTTACATATGAGGAAACCAAGTCCCAGAAAAGTTAAATTTCTTGGGCAAGATTACATAGGGTAGTAACAGAACTTGGAATCAAAAACAGGTCCTTACAATATACCAAAACCATTGATTCTTCCAATACACCACACTGCCCCCTGGACCTACAAATAAAAAGCCCTTGGAAATCATGGTCAGCCTCCCACCCCAAGCACAGCCCCCTCATGGCTTCAGCCACACTTCCCTGGAGCCCAGCGTTCTGCTTCCAAACAGAATATAGCAAAGAGAAACCCCAAACTCCACTCTCCCTTTGAGGTCAGCGGCCACCTATTTGGAAGGATTTGAGGAGTAATAGGCAGACTTCTCTGCCCTCAAATAATCTTCCTTATTATTTGTTATAGTGTCTAAAATTCCATGTATGGAAATGCTCTTTTTTTTAAGTTCTAAAGATTTTCGGTCACTAAGAACCCAAAAACCCCCGAAAAGGGAGCGCACCTTTAAGCTCTTATTAGCTAACAGCTTAGTGGGTATCCATGAAATTTAGAAAAGATCAAGGAATAGAGCAGGATTGATCCTTGATAAGGCGAGAAGAGTGATGAGATGTAGCAAGGCTTCACAAGTTTACAAGCTAGCCTAAGAGAGGCCTGACTAGAGAAGGACACAATCAGATAAAGACTGTAAAACTAGCTCCCTACCCCACTGCTCCATGGCCCACCTCCAGCAAAGCATTCTCCACTGAGTCCTATACCAACTGCAATGCGACTCACTATCTCCCAACAGAGCTCTAGGCTCCCGTATTTTAAGAGATCCCAGGGACTAGACAGTGCTGGTCACTAATCGGAGGATAGTCCTAGAGGAGAAAGGGGTAAAACATATACCCAGCTGACTTTGGCCAGCCTATCAAGGGACCCAGTGTCTTGCCAATCCCTAAGACTATGCTCCAAGGAGTCTCAAAGTCACATAACATGAAACAGACACTACCTCATTAGTGAGATCAAACAGGTGAACCCAGTGCCTTTCAGAGAAAGCCAGAGAAGCCAGCAGGATGGCTAAACTCAATATCCTCTCTCCCTCCCAGGACCAACTTACCCTGGCACAGTTTTATAAGGCCTGTGACGATGATAGCAATAAGGGCAAGAACCTTGGCATAGGTGAACACATCCTGTACACGCGTCCCCCACTTCACATACGCACAGTTCACAAATGTCAGCAGACCTAGGAGAGAAAATCCACGTGGGGCAGCAGGTCACAGGCAGGCGTGGGCAGAGAATTCCTGTCCCCGGGGCCAACAGCCATCAGTAATTTTCCATTTCTGTCCCTAACTGCTACTCAGTGACATGGCAATACAGCTCAGAATAAGGACTTAGCATTATTATGGATCAACAAACATAAGACACTAGATAATTGGGTCAATGAAACGAAGCCACCCCCACCCAGGTCTGAATGTACCTGTGAGGACCACACCAGCACTTGTCCTTCACCTAAGAGACACAGGCATGCACCACATCATTACCCCTTCTCAACCAGAGAATCCCTCCATTAAATAACTCCTATTACCTGCCCATTCATTTTCACTTCAAATAATGTTGATACAACTACCCTCCTCTCTCTACAAGGAAAGGTCTCAGATAGGAACAAGGTTAATAGCCCACCTAAGGGATGATTAGTGTGAGATGCTGGGCCTGACATTCCTGGGACACCTGCCCACATCCCTCCCTGCCCAACTTCTATGCTATCCATCCTTCCTTCCTACTAGCTTGAGAAGTCCATCAATGAAGCAAGTGAATAGAGTTCAATGGAGAGAGGGCAAGAAGGAAAGAAACTAGCCGAACTTGGTGGGGAAGGCAGTAATCCAAAAATTAAAGAGACAGGCACCTAGCAGATTGTCTTATACACAGCAGGAATTATTTGTTGATTTACTGACAACCTCAACAACACTTAAATAAATGCAACCCTTTTCCCCCTTCCCCCACATTCTACTGAATCCTACACAAGTCCCCCTCCACCACCACATACTTCTTTGGGCCTCAGTGTACTCATCTGTAAGATAGGGAGCTGAACTAAATCACCTTTAATGTCCCTTCCAGTTCTAAATCTATAAACCAATGGGGAACGAGATTTGGCTTTGATTTTTCCTTGGCTTAATTTCAAGACCTCTGATTTTCAAAACAACTCTCACTACCACCATAGTATATCTGCACTGAACAGGAATTAGAAGTAGGTTCTGTCCTCAGGGTCCAAGGATTTCTTCCCTTTCTAAACAAATGAGTTCTGCCAAGGGCAAGGGGAAAAAAAGGACAAGGGCATCAGAAAACATGCCATTCACTACAAACCTGGGTCAGAGGGAAACAGAGATCTTTGTATCCATTACACCAGGGGTGGGGAACCTGCAGTACACCCAACCCTAAAGTTAGTTTTTCTCAATAAACCTGAAAAAATACTACAAAGTGGCCGGGCTCCATCCTCCCTTTCCAGCTTTTCCTCCCAGTCCTTCCAAGCATCCACCGTGTGCATATGGGCCATGCTCATTAGTCCATTAGAAAGGTCATCCTTCATTCATCTTCTCCACCTATCCAAGTCCTACTCCCACCCTGAAAGTCTTTTTCACCTGCACCAGTACATTAACATCTCCTTTTAACTGTGTTTATCATCTGTACCATGCAGATTAATAGTGAATCTGTATCTAAGCCTTTCTCTAGCTTCTTATCCTCTGCTTCATATTGCTCCTTGGGCAGCTCAGTAAAGGTGTCATATTTTCTGCCTATTACAGTTTTATACGGTGCTGGACACTAAAAAGACTCAATAAATACTTGAACCAAACAAAAGTATCCCTTTCTTCCTTCAAAGCAATTATAGTTGGAACTTTAGTCTCCAATTTCCCAAACAGCAGGGGATAAAAAGGCCAGACCAACTGTCAGAAAGTCAATCCTTCCTCCAAGTCATATGGCAAGAGAGATCTCCAGACCAGCTCACAGACATTAACAAGCCAGGAGGTACGCAGCCTCTGGTCGTACATCAAAGGTTTCACTTCATTAAAAACAAGACAAAAACAAAGTTTTCACAGATGACTAGACAATGAGGTAGGGCAAGGATAAGGCAGTAGAGAAGGAGAGAAAGGGTCCAAAAGAATATATATATTACCTACCAGAAGGGCAAGAAACTGCTGCAACTAGCAAATATGACTGTCTATATTAGAACTAAGACTAGTGAGTATAAGGATTAACAAACCCAAGGACAGATGAAGACTAAAACACTGATATACTATGAGTAAGCAAAAGCTGCTCCCAGTTATTACCCAACCCTACCTCCGTATCTATCCCCCTACTCCTGATTGCCACATCTCTGACCCCTTCAATCCACTGCTAGTGGTCTATTAAGGATCTAGTAAGACCCTGAATCAATTAACAAGCATTCATTGAGCACCAAGAATAAAAATGAAACAATGCTAGCTTTCAAAGAGCTTTCATTCTTACTGGCAGAGACAACATGTATAATGTGTGCATATGCATGTATTTTGTATAGATGTATATACAGACTAAAAACAATAAATACAAAGTACTTCAGAGAAAGGGTGATAACACTTGGGGGGGGGGGGCAAAAAGAATGGAGGGTAGGATCAGGAAAGCCTCAAGTAGAAAGTAGTGTTTGAGCTGAGCCTAAAAGAGGGGGTACATTCCAAGATGGGAGATGTTCATTGCAAAGACCTGAAGACAGGAGATGGAGAGTTACGTGGGAAGAACATCAAGAAAGTCAGTTTAGCTAACTGTAGTGTGGGAAGCGGAGTAGTGTGGAAAGGCAGGTTGCAGACTGTGAAGGGCTTGAAACCAAGAACAGGAGTTTATATATTTGAATCCATGGGCATCAGGGAGTCACTAGAGCTTGGTGAGGAGGGGAATAACATGTTCAGACATTCATTTAAGGAAACTGCTTTCGCCACCGTGGGAAAGACGGATTAGAATAGAGTTGAGACAATGAGATCAGCTGGAGGCCATTCTAAGAAAAGTGATGAAGGCCTGGACTAAGTGGTGGCTGTCTGAGTAGTGATAGAGAGACAGATGTGAGAGATGTTGTGGAGGTAGAAAGGGAAGATCTGGCAATGGATTAGAAAAAGTGGAGTTATTGCAAAGACTGTAGTTAATGATAACCCTAAAGTTACAAACTGGGGGAACAGAAGGCTGGTCATGCCTTTAACAGAAATAAGCAAGTTAAGAAGAAAGGCTGAGTTTAGGGAAAACAGAAAATGAGTTTGTTTTGGACATGATGAGTCTGACATCTTTATGGAAAATCTAGTTTAAAATGTGCACTAGGCATAATGATATGGGACTGAAGTTAGGAGTGAGATTAGGGATGGATATAGAGACCTAGGAGTCAAATGCAGAGATAATAATTAAATCCACGGGAGTTAATGAGATTGTCAAGAAAGTGGATAGAGAGAGTCAAGAGCCCAGGATAGAGTTTTAGGGTATATTCATATCTAAGGTACATGATAAAATGTCAGAATCATGGGAGAGTACTGTCATAAAAACCCAGAGAACAGAGGGAGCATCCAGAAGAAGAGAACGGTCAATGATGTTAGATAAAGCAGGGAGGTCAATAAGGATGAGAGTGAGAAGAGCCCACCAGGTTTGGCAATTAAGAGATTGTTTGGTAATTGCAAACAGTAGCTTCAGTCACTGATGAGAACAGAGGCCAGACTAAAAGGAGCTGACAAGTAAATGAAATAACAAAAATGAAGCAATGAGTAAAGACAACTCTTTTCTGAGAGTTTGTTTTCTGAGAATTTCTGAGAAGGAGAGTAGAAAAATATAGGACAGTTATTTGGGGGGATGGTAAGGAAAGCTTTTTTTAAGGATGAGAAGATTTGCACATGTTTACAGACAACAATGAAAAAACCAGCAAATAGGAAGAGATTGCCTAGACTAGAGGATGGGAGGGAAGATAAACGAAGGAGCATTCTGCTAGAGAAGACAGGAGGGAACTGAATGAATGTACACACAGAAGGGTTGGCATTGAAGAAAGGGCCACCTCACTCCCAGAAACTAGACAAAAAAGAGATAGTAGAGGATGATGGCAAAGGGATTTTGTGAGGAAGAGAAGAGGAATCTCGCACTGAATGTATTCAATTTTCTCTGTGAAGTATGAGTCAAGATCCTGAGCCTGGGCTCAGGTTTGGGTGGCACAAAGAGGGCAAGGAGCAGGTGAGTAGACAGATAATCACTTAGGGAGGAGGGAAAGTTTGTCTTGCTGCAGTGTAAGGGCCTATGAGGTTATATCTGTAATGTAACCAGTCAGCTCAGTGGTCAAATCAAGTGAGTAAGTATTTATTAAGCCCTGACAATTTGCAACTTCTTCCAGCTCCTTTCAAGAGAATACAAGGATACAGAGGATGATGGTTGGAGTAATCCAGGATTGAGGTTCAACAAGGATTGAGCACCAACAGGACAAGGGGAAAAGGGATTCAATAACAGATAGCAGTGTGGAGCTGAACTATAGAGTTGAGATTAGGAAGTGATATCAGAGAAGGCATAATGAATAGCTTGAGAAAGGGCAGAGTGACTAGAGATCACAAAAAGGAGAAGAATAGATTTACGAGGAGTAAAGCACAGTGAGAGATCAAATGATAGCAAGTTACGATTGGATAAAGAAATGTCAAGTCACTTAAGTAAGGCCCATAGTTCTTGTATACAGAAAGCAAGATTCTTGAGTCTCCGGATTACAGCTACTGCTTTCAATAGCACCTTCTTAGATCTATAGTCCTAGAAGACTCCAAATCACCTAAAATGGCACATCTCATCAATCTCTTGAACATAATTGCGCTAGACACTGGGCCAGGTGCTAGAGATACAACAAAAAGACAAAAAACAGTCCCTAATTCTGGTCATACTGCAATAAAAGCTGTATTAAATAAGTTGTGCCCCTGAATAACAGTCCTTGAAGTACAGTTTCCAAAGCAAAGAGGCCATCAGGGTCAGTCCCACCAGAAAGCTCTGAAGTACTTCTTTCAAACCTTCCAATCTTCTTTCCTCTCAGAGTTTTCTTAACTAACATTCACATTCATCTTCAGGTTTTGGCCAGGGCTCTCAAGTAGGGTCTTCATTGTACAGGCCAATGCATCTCCCAGAATCTTACTGAACAAAGAACAATCATAATAATAATCACTAACATTTTTATAGTACTTTAAAGTTTGCATTCGATGCTCATCTCAGTAGTGTGAGATAAGTGTTGTTTTTATCTCCATTTGGACAGAAGAGGAAACTGAGGTTCTGAGAGGCAAGTGGGTGAGGCAGGATGCAAGTCTTCCTGACTACCAGTCCTGATATCAATTCACTACCCCATAATGCCTCGCCAAAGAGAATGAAGGTGCTTAATTTCAGCAGTCTAGGGGTGTTTTGTTTTCAAACCTAGTGCCTAGCAGCCTCTTCATCTACTCTTAAGCCTAAGACATACTATCCACCCCCAGAGAAAGAACTGATGGCATCTGAATATAGACTGAAACATAGTTTTTAACTTTATATTCTTGGGGTTTTTTTGGTTTTTATTTTCTTTTGCAATGAGGCTAACATGGAAATATTTTGCATGACTACACATGTATAAACTATATCAAACTGCTTTCTCAAGGAAATGGGGCAGGAATTTGCAATTCAAAATTTTTAAAAAGAATGTTTAACATTTTTGCTTATATGTAATTGAAAAAAAATTAAATTAAATCTACTAGCCAGTTCCACGTCACAGATCCAGGAGAGAAGAAAGGACCTGTACATAGGAGTGGCATTCGCAAGTGAGGAGTGGTCATGGACCCTAGAATACAGTTCAGAAGCAAGCAACAGTTAGCTATGTGCCTCTGACTTCAGGAGTGGGGCAGGACACAGATGTGCTGGTAAATGTTTAACAACCAGCTCTCCAAAAAGTACGTAATCTGCATTATTAACATTTTCTTTATCACTTTAAGTCTAGACAATTAATAAAATAATAAATCAAGCCCTGATTTGCAGCATTTGCCTATTTCTAAAGTGTAAATGCACACACTGAAAATTTTAAAACTAGATCACTGAAACTAGTTCAAACTGGCTTAAACACTCCCTTGAAGCAGGATGTCAAGTGCAGCTACCAACCTTGTCTAAAGTTTGCAGAGAAATAACCAGGTTGAGAATCTCAGATCAAAAGGAAGTCTATAGCTCTGTCACACTAAAACAGCAGAGATTTCCAGCTGCCTAATAGTGGCTAAGTCCAACAGCAATTTGTTGCAATTACAAATGGAGAGTCCAGAGATATGTTGCTCAGACCCAAACCCAGGCCAGAAACTTGAACAACTCAGACCAGTAAGGCTCAAGACTCTGCCCTGGATCAGACCACTTTGGAAACATGAAAACTTGCACTTGCCCAGACTGAGCTGTCTGTCCTTGACAGCCTGGGATGATAACAAAGCACTCAAACCCAAGAAAGCAGCAACAGAACCTGCCCAGACTTTCCCTCCAAAAGTGTGCAGAGCCCAGCCCTGATAAGGATAAAAAAGTTAGAAAGAAGGCTAGAAGAATGAAAAAAACCCCACCATAAAAATCTGTTACGCTATTTGGGACACATAAAACACAAACCCAGGAGAAGAGAATGATTCCAAAATATCTACAAGCGAAGCCTTAGAGTGTGAACACAGGTGTTCAACTAGAATTGCTGGAAAAGATAAAGTAAGACTTTTTAAAAAGACTTTAAAATGCTTTTATAAGTGAAATGAGAGACCTAGAAGAACTGGAAAAGAAATGCGAGCTATGGAAGAATTTGAAAAGAGAAATTAGCAGCTTGGCACAAAAGGTACAAAACCATGCCCAAGAAAAAAAACTCCCTGAAGATAGAATGGAGCAAATAGAAGACAATGATTCCATGAGACAAGAAGAAATTATCAAAAGGCTAAAAATGTAAAAGAAAATGTAAAGTATCTCTCATAACAGAAACAACTGTCCTGGAACACAGACAGAGGAGAGATTCATTTAAGAATCATTGAACTACCAAAAAGCCAGGACAAAAAGAAAAACAAAACCTAGACATCAGTATTTCAAAAAATCACAAAAATATCCAGATCTCTTAGAACTAGAGGGAAAAATGGAAACAGAAAAAACACCTTGGTTAGGTCCTGAAAGAAACCCCAAAATGAAAACTCCCAGGAACATCACAGCCAAAATCCAGAGCTTCAAGAAAAAATATACTGCAAGCAGCCAGAAAGAAAGAATTCAAGTGAAAAGACCAGAGCTACATAGAAATTTTGAAATGCAAACATAGGAGTTAAAAGAAATATAAAAAAGTAAACATGAAATGAACAACATGGGACTAAACAAGTCTAAATTGTTTATATTCTCATATGAGGAGATGATACATGTGTCCAAGTGTGTGCTAGAGCCAACTCTTAATGGTTTTCAGGAGAATCAATTGTAAATTTTCAGTGTGAGTATTTACACCTCAGAAACTGATTGTCTGAACTTAAGAAAATGATGGCAAAAATTATAATGATGCAGATAAGATTTAAAAGTGTATCATGCTTTCAGAGAACTGGCAGTTAAACACTTACCAGCACACTCCTGCATGTGTCCCCTCTGAAACCTATCATAATCCGGGGTCACAGAGGGAGTTCTAATTAGACAAAAGACCTGAGCGTAGTTCTTTTATATTTTGATGATTCTAAAAGAAAAATGAAAAGGCAGAGAAAGAGGAATAGGTGGGAGCAAGGGAGAGGAAGTTAGAGAAACTTATGTCACATAATCAGGGTGCACAAATGGAAGTTTATACAAACAAGGGGGAAGGGGTGAGGATGTAGCCAACACTTGACCTTCACTCTCATCTGACCGGGTCAAAGAGGTAAAGAATATACACACACATACAAAAATACATTTTATTCAACAGGGAAACAGGAGGGAAAGGTGAGAAGAGAGAACAGGGAAAAAGAAGAATAGTTTAAGGGAGGGACTGGTCCTAAGTAAATCAAACTCTAAGGATGTACAAAAAATATTTATACTTCTTTTGGCAGTGGCAAAGATTTGGAAACTGGGCAGGTGCCTGGGAAATGGCTGAACATGTTTTGGCATATAAATGTGATGGAATACTAGTGTGCTACAAGAAATGATGTAGGTAGGGAATGGTTTCAAAGAAACCTGAAAAGACTTGTATGAACCGATACAGAGTAAAGTAAGAAGAATCAAGAGAATGATTTATACAATGACAATAACATTGCAAAAGACAAACAAATTGAAAACTCAGGAACTCTGATCATGACCAACCACCACAATTCCAGAAGAATCGTTAGATGAAACATTACCTGCCAATAGAGAGGTGAAGAACTCACGAGTGCAAAATGAAATTGTTTTTGGAAATAGCCAATGTTGAAATCTATTCGACTAGACATGTTTCTCTTTCTGTCTCAATTAGGGGTGAGAGTGCAAGAAAGATAACCAAGATTTTTTACTGATTGAGAAAATTTTAATTAAAAAAATTTTTCTTAAAAGAAAGAAATGAGCTGAACCAATAACAGCCATCTATGGTCCTAATTAAGTTCTTACTACCTGATCTCAGCCCTAGCAGACACTTCTATCCTCTAATCCAATCATAGACTTAAGAGCCAATTTCTGGGGCAAAAGGCAATACCACAGTTGACTAGGTAATGTAGGGGAAAGGACACATCAGCTCAGCAATGCCAAGTGTCACAGTGACCTAAATCACACTAGGCCTAGCTTCTCCTCAACTCAAGGGCAAATCAATAATCAACCCCCTCACAGAGCCAAGGGCAGATCCCTAATTAGTGCTTCAAGGGATTCAAAGGAGTTTTGCCATCTGTCATTTACAAGCTGCCGAAACTATATGGGATTACGCACTTTTTAAAAATTTAAAAATTAATTCCATCCCATTTAAGGACAGGAAATAAACCTGTGATTCCATTGGTATAAAGAACTCTTAGGTGAGGAAATTCCTTCAACCAATGCACATCAGCAGCACCTTCTTCAGGTGTTGCACAGAGTGCTCAGGAGTAACATATAGCCAGTAAGCATCAGAGGTGGGACTTGCTGACTTTGAGCACAGCTCTTTATCCACTACACTACACTGCCTCTTTGCTAAAGCTTTTAGCTTATTTTTAACAATGAACAAACTAGAAATACTGCTAAACCTTTTGAAAAGAGATAAGGAAAGAACTAATGATAACCAAATGCTTCTGGCAGTATCAGTGCCCTTTCTCCATTAGAATGACCTCGGGGCTCAGTGGACTTTCGACAATCTTCTTGGTAATTTTACCCCCAAAATCTGTGCCCTCCTTCCAGCTTCATAGCACAAACAGTAATGCCACAAGACAGCCCTGGGACAGGGGGACAATACAACCTCCTGATAGAAAGCCAGAAAGACTTTAATACTAAAGAAGAAAATTTACTTGTGAGGGATTGGAGAGGAAGGGGGGAGTTCTATTCAGAGAAGGTCCTTAGCCACCAAAATAAGAAGGTGTCATCCTACAAACTACCTCCATACTAGCCTTTGGAAAACAAAACAAACCTTGTTTTGGGACAAGGACTTAAGTTCCAGATATTTTCAGTTAGGCCCCAATCATCCTATGATCTCATCATGGATATGCTGAGCTCTCCTGGCCTCATTCCCATCCAAAAAGTCCCAGTCAGGCTAGACTTAAAAATGCTAAGGGCGATAATCAATGTTCTCAAAAATGAAGTCCTACCACAAAAGACAACTCCAGAGAGCCAAGTATTAAAGAAGTAGGGAGCATAAAAATTCTTCATATATGTGTGTGTATATATATACACACACACATACATATATACTTCTTGGACATACCTACACCTTTCTTTCCCCTTCCTAAAACATATACCTCGTATACAAAGGGGCTCACGATAGCCTACATGTCTATCTATTTCACATGATTGGGTATTAGGATCAAATGAGAAAACAGGAAATTTTTTAAAGTATAAAATATTACATGATTATAAGGAATTATTATTACACATACATCATATTCACATTTTGCCCCCATACTTACATATACAAGCAGCAGCAAGCAGACGAGAAGCTATGTATGGTGGCTCACAAGAAGGAAATATAGGCTGGATAATGTAGTTAGCAAAAGTGATGGCAATGATGGCCTGGCTTGTGGGCTCAATGATTAGCAGTGAGGTCCACAGACGGATAAAGGCAATGAAGCCCCCAAAGGCTTCCAGAATGTAAGCATAGCTGGCTCCAGATTTGGTGATGGTGGTTCCCAGCTCTGCATAACAGAGGGCACCAACCACTGAGAAGATACCCCCAATGGCCCACACCACAAGTGATAGCCCATAGGAGGCACTGTGGAACAGGACCCCCTTTGGAGAAACAAAGATCCCCGATCCAATCATATTGCCTATTACAAGGCTAACCCCATTTAACAAAGAGATTTCCTTCTTCAGCTGAAGAGTTTCTTGCGGCCCTTCAGATGACACGTTGCTACTGCCAGCACCAAGATAGCCCTCTTGGTGGATGGGGCGGTATTCTGGTATGCGATTCACATTTTGCCTTTCTTCCATGGTGTGTTAGATTCTTTACAGCTTCAGCTATTAGGACCTGAAATCAAACCAATGCAAATGAGTTTGTTGCTGTAAATGGTGCTGTTCTACCTCCCACTAAAGACAGATATAGGGAAGCTACAGAGGCACTTCCCCTAATCTACCTTTCCCCCCCGAAAGTCTAATCCTACCCATCCTCAGCATTAACCTGAGGGAACATAAGCAAGACACAAAGCTCTTTGCGTTTTAAGTTTCCAATCTTTGCAACAAGCTTCCCCTGATCTCTGCTAAGGACATGGGAGATAAACAAGTTAGACCTACACACCCTCGCAGAAGTCTCATCAAGATGTTATGACGTGGGGCCAGTGACAAGGACATTTCTAAAGAGGGGTATCAACTTTTCTTGTGTCACTGACTCCTCTGGCAATCTGGTGCTATGGACCATTTCCACAGAACGCTGTTTTTAAATGGGTAAAATACATATGATTACAAAAGAAAACAATTACGTTGGAATTCTATTATCAAAAAATATTTTGTAAGAACACCACCAAGTTCACAGGTCCCAGATTAAGAGTTAGGGCACAGGACAACTCCAAAGGTACCAAAGAGCTCGTCAAAAAGGATAAAGTACAAAATAAACTGTTATGCGTGTGGGGGTGGAAACAGAGCCTGCAGAAAGTAAGGAATACAGGATACATGAGATTCCCTTACTACAAAAATCTAAGGGTCTGATCAGTCCATGCAAATGGGGGTTGATGAGAAAAGGCCTTAGAGCCACCAGAGCGGACCCTAGAGCTATAAGCCGAGACCTAATGAGATTCAGCAGAAACTATGACTAAAAACAAGAGTAGTTTAAGAGAAAACAGGTTCTTAGGAAAGCTGACAACTCAAAAGACCTTGCCTTCAACCTGAGACCTCACCTGTCCAGGAACATATTCTCAAAAAAAGGCAACAATTCTACTTGGGTCACCAGGATTCACCACCTTACTCCAGGGGAACTTACTTGCTTAGCTTTGGGATAGCACCATTTCATCCTCTGCTTCTCAATCCAAGCTGTCTGAGAGCAAATGATGGCAAATGTACGTGTGTGTGTGTGTGCCTGTGTTCTTCATAGAAAGAACATACATTGTAGTCAGTCAAAAATATTTATAAATGATGTCAATGTGCCCAACCTGCTATATCCTATGAGGAATGCAAAGGGAAGAAATGACAGGAACCCCACCTTTAGGAAGTTAATAATCCAAATGAAGGAAACAATGTACAGTTGTGTCCAAATTGTCATCACCAATGCCTCCCTCATACCCACCTCAACAAAGAAGCCAAAAAAGCTGACAGCAAGGCCAGCTCTGGTCTAACTGTTCCCTTTACCCTCTTAAGGCCAGGATCCCTGGAACATAAAACAGTCACTACTATATATAAGACCTTACCCTGTATCCTAACACCAGTGCCAAGTAAAAAGAATGATGATTATATAGTCTTAAAAAAGTATTAGAAAACAGCCTCATTAGCATTTCCTCCTTACCCAGGTGGCAGGAATAAAAGGTAGTCACACACAATGGCACACATAGAATATTTCTTTTATTTATTCATTAGTAAAGAAAACAGTTGGAAAGAAAAGCAAAGAAAGCAATCAGACACCAATACTCTTTCCTTGTCCAAAACAATTAACCTCTGTACTTCTTACTTGTAGAAATAGCCAAGTTGTCTTAGCCAACCTTTCTCAGAAGCAGATGGCTCAATCAGACCAACGTAGGAGTCAAAGCCAACCAAGTCATATGGATTAAGTCCAGCCAGGAAGACCCTTAAAAATTATCTAGTCCAACAACTAATTTTAAAGATGAGGAAACTAAAACACAAAGATTGTGGCCTGCTTGCTCAAGGTCACAAAGGTAGAAAAAAGCAGCAGGGAGATTTAAACCAAAGTCTTCTGACTCCAAACATGTGCTCTTTCCACCACATTGCCATCTCTACTCCATGCCCCCCCATGCCACTGGGCCTGATATGGTTACCACAAAGCAGGTCTCCAAATCAGACCAGGTGCTAGTACGTGTACCCGTACACACACACACACACACACACACACCCATTCTTCACCTTGGGATTAACTCTGACAAAGGTGAAGGAAGATGTGGAGATGGGATAAGGGAATGCAGTGAAGGGAAGGACAATTCACCTGAACATATAATCTCAGAGAGAAACAAAGCTTAAAAGGCTCACTAACATAAGCCAATTACAAGAGGCACTTTTAATCATCAACTTTTCCAACACAAGTCCTCTCAAACATTGGGCAGAAAGCAAAATCAGCTCTTTCCTAACAATGCATACCTAACAATACAAGACTCCACACAAATCACAGACCTTCTCCAGGCAATTAAGATTAAGATAGCAAAGTGATAACATCCACCTAATGGGGGGAAAATAGGTGAACAAATACTGACAAATTGTCTAATCATTAATGTGTCTTTCTTCTTCAAAATAAGTCTCTAGCATTACCTACTTATTAGGTTGTGACTATCAAGTAAGATAAAAATCATTACTAGTAATAATCGAGGGAGCATGGCATAGTGTGGATAGAATGTGGAATTTGAAGTCAGCAACATCCAGGTTCAGGTCTAGCTTCTGACAATCCATACTAGCTGTGTGTCCCTGAGCAAAAGTCACTTGACTTATCAATTACTCTGGCAATTCTTTACAAATTACAGATAAGCTGTAGATCTGCATTCATGCAGGGAATTTCAACCAGACACTTCCTTTTGCTAATGAAATTACAGGTACAAAACAAAAATAATTATCTTCATTAACAATTTACTCCAGGAAAATGGGAGGGTGAGAAGACTGATGTTTGAAATAAACCACAGAAGAAAATGAGAATAAAAAGAATGACCACTAACATCCTCTAATGTGAAATCCACATGAGTGTGGGTGTTGGGGTGGTGGTGAGGAGGGCTGGAGTAAGTAGAAGGTTCAGTTACTGCTAAATTCCATTTACAATCAAACCTGAATTTCCTGCCTAAGAAGTACAAGGGGAAAAAACTAATCTCAGTGGTTCTGCCACAGTCCAACCTAATCTGCTCGCTTATTCCAAAACAGGTGCAAACATTGACACAATTTTTTTTCAGACAACCACCCAGCCCTATAGAGAAGTAAACAATAATCTGGACAGCCTAAGGATGTACCCTCCAGGGATAGTCATGGTGATACGACTGACTTTGTACTTTGGGGCAGCAATAATAATCCCGCTACACTGTCACACCTATTGGAAAGTGGGAAGAAGGGAAGCAGAAGTGTCAGGATACGTCAGCTTTATGGCTTCTCAGCAGGTTGAGTCAAGAAAAGAAAACAGGGCAAGGGTAACCTAGATCAGGGCCTCAGTCATTAAGCTGCAGCCCCAAGGTAAGGAAGTCAAAGGGAGGCTAAATGAGAAAGGGGAAGTAAGTACTGTTTGGTGTTTTCTGGACTAAAGAGAAAACTCTGAGTAAAAATATACAATAAAACTAAAAAAAAAATTAACTAGTAAATTATGAATCAATTATTTCCTATTCCATTACTTCCCCATCTGCAGGCATTCCATCATCCTTCTCACATATACTTTAGCTCCATTTTAGTCAACCATTTGAATCTCTCAAGTATTCCTGACTAATGCCTCTGGGCCAAATGGTTCCAACACTAACATATAGCTAGCTATGCTGAAAAAAGCACTGGCTAATGGCCCAAACACAGAGTACGTACCTTATGTTAAATTACACAATGTCAGACTTTTTGATGTATTAGTTGGTTTTACTAAACTGGGTTGGTTTTTTCCCCCTTTTTTAGTTTTTTAATGTAAGAGGTGGTTCTAGCTCTTTCTGTAGTGGCAAAGAACTGGAAACTAAGGAGGTGCCCATCAATTGGAGAATGGCTAAACAAGTTATGGTATATGAATATAATAGAATAATTGTGCTGTAAGAAAAGATGAATGGGACAGTTTCAGAAAATCTGGTAAGACTTGAACAAAATGAACATCACTCTGTGAGCAGAGCCAGAACTTATACAGCAACAACACAGCAAAGATAAAAAAAAAAAAACTGAAAAAGTTAAGACCTCTGGTCAATGTAAATGACCAACTACGATTCCAGAAGGCTTAAAATAAAGCTACCTACTTTGTGACAGAGAGGTGATAGACTTGGTATACAAAGAGACATATTTTTTTGGCATGACCATTACGTGAATTAATTTGACCATGAATACTTGTTACAGGTTTTCAATTTTTTTTAATCTCTATGGGAGAGAAGGAGGTAGAAGGCAAAAAAACCCAAAATTTTAATTTAAAAAATAAATTCATACAAAAAAGTAGTGGTGCTCTGGGAATTAGGAGGGAAGTAATACAGAGGAAAACACATGAGTTGTAAAAAACAAAAATAGTAAAATTTTTTTTAACAAATTTTTTAAAATGTATGTTGAATTACATCAGACTGAGTTCTACCTGTTAGCTTTGCTAAACTGCTTTTTTCCTCCCTCATTTTTTTTATTCTTTGCTATAGGATATGATCCTCTAGATGGGAAAGAAGGGAAAAATATTTGTATATGAAGGTGATATAAAAACAAAGGATAGAAATAAATTAAAAATAAAGATAACCAAAACAATATGTTGAGTTGATTGAAAATAACTAGGGTCAAGACACCTAAAGTAGGTGCTAAGCTGCACCTACCTGATTATCTTCAGCATTTAATTCTTATATAAAATAGACTGTTCTCCCAATGACAGGAAAAAGACATATACAGTATGTGAAAGAAAGAGGTTAATTTTGTTTTAACCAGTCCTGTGATTTCACTAGTACTGGGAATTCCTAGTGAGAAAACTTCCTTTAAAAATACAGAAATGCAACTATTCTATAACTTATAGCCTTAAAAGGTTGCTTGGAGAGAATACAGAAAGGCTAAGTGATTTGCCCAGAGTCCAACATCCAGTTTGTTTCAGAGACATGACTTATACTCAGGTCTTCCAGACTCCAAGACCAGCCCTTTCTTCACAGATGCCTCTTGAACAGTTTATAATTAATCTACACAAATAAGTATAAAGCATAAAAATTAAGGAAGTGTAATGGGAACACCATAAGAAAATAAAAAGAGATCTGTCCCACAAGATTCTAGGGGGAAAAGAACTGAGGACACAAAAAAGAGCTAATTTGAGTTTATTATATTGATGGGAAAGTGAGATGCGTTTTAAAACTTTTTGGAAAAGAATCATAAATATGAATATACAAATACCTCTCTAGAATAAAAAAATAAAGTATCAGATGAAATAACAGATATATAGCACCTCGAAGATTGTTTTATGAATGTTGAGTATTACTATCATTGCAATATTCATGGCTCCAGTAGTCCAGACTTCAATTCTAAAAAAAACTGTTCTTTCCCAAAGGCACAGCAGTAACAAATTCCCAAATAATAGACTCTGTACCCTGGTGGGCTGCTGCTCTGACCAAGGCTGTCCTAAGCTTTGGGTACCTTCCTCTGTCTAGCACCCAGCTCCCAAAACACACTACGGAGGGGGTAAGTAGAAAGAATTCAAGTCAGTATTATGTAGTGAATTTATAAGTAGCAGATTCATAAGTAGCAACCTGCTACTTATAAAGCCTGTGGCCTACAGCAACCTACTTCCTTTCTCTGGGGCTCAGTTTCCTCAACCATAAAATTGTGGGGGGAAGGAGACTAGATAATCTCTAATGACCGCTTTTACTCCTCCTTCCCCCTTTTAAAACACACTGTACCCATTCCCTGGAAAAATACCATGGTGCTTGGGATACATAGCGGAGCCTTAACTAGGCATTCTTGCAGCTAGCAAAAAGTGGGGAAAGGGGGGGGGGGCACTACTCTCTACGGGAAAAACAGAATTCCAAATACTGAAAGGGGGGAGAAGGGAGTACAGAAATTCTGCCCAGCTAGCAGACTGGCAGCTTCCTAAGCTTTGTTGTTTCTACAAATGAAGTGATGAAGTATTCCCACCACTGTCAGGAACCTCTAGATTTCGTTCTCTGGGCCAAAGCTGCAGTCATCCTGACCAGTTGCAACCGTGTAACATAGTATCCCTTTGTCCCAGAGAAACATCTCTGGGGTCCTGACTCAGTGCGGTCTCTAGCTGCCTCACTCACGCCCTGTCCCTGCTGGGTGGGGAACACCTAAATCTGAACCAGCAACCCCACTGTCTTAGCGCAGATCCCAGAGAGCAACAAATGGGCCCTGAGGGGCACCGGAAGGGGAGCAGACCACCCCCCACCCAGAGCAGCTCCAGTAAGAACCAACAACCACGTGGGGAGAAAGGCATCTCCTCAGCCGCCCTCCTCATCAGCACCCCCCCACCCCACCCCCAACCTTCCTCAGCCCCCCCACCGTGCCCTCAGATGCTCAACACCCCCTCCTCCTCAGCCCCCTCCTCCGCAGCATCCTCCACAGCACCCCTCACCCCACTCCCAACGCCCCTCCTCACTCTCCACACCGTGCCTTCAATCCTCCTCAGCACCCACTCCAATTTTCCTCAGCCCCCGCACTGTGCCCTCAGATTCTCCTCAGCCCGCCCCCGTCCCTCCAATCCTCCTCGCCCCCCACCCCGGTCCTCAGATTCTCCTCAACGCCCCCCTCCCCGTCCCTGCAATTCTCAGAATCCCCTCGCTGTGCCCTCAGATTTGTCCCTCCAATCCTCTTCGGCGCCCCCCCCCCCGGCCCTCAGACTCTCCTCCGCCCCCCTTCTCCTCAGTCCCCCGACGGTCCCCGGGCCCTCGGATCCTCCTGGGCGCCCCGGCCCCTCCGATCCTCCTGGGCGCCCTGGCCCGGGCCCCGGCTCTCCGTCTCCTCCGGGACCCCTCGCCTTCCCCGCTGCCTCCTCAGCCCCGGCCCGAGCCCGGCCCGTTACCTCCTCATGGCCCCGCCGGCCGCAGGATGCTCAAGGTGCCGCCGCCGCCACCACCTCCCCTCCTCACGTTGCCGCCGCCCCTCCTTCTTCCTCCCCTACACACCCGCCCCCCCCCCCGCCCCCGGCCGCGCGCTGCGCAGCCACGTGACCTGCCGGGGCCGGCGGGGGGGGAGCGGGGGCGGGGCGGAGCGCGTCGTCGGTCCCCCCACCCCCGGGCGCACTGCGCCGCCGCTCTGGAAGCCCCAACCTGGATCGAGCTGGGGAACCCGATTCCTCCGCGGACGCCGCGCTCGCGGACGCCGCGCTCCCGGACGCTGCACAGTGTTCCCTTCACCCGGGGATTGGACGCTCGTGGGGGCTCCCTAGCCCGTCCGCACGCCTAAAGCTAATCAAAGAAAGCCCCACGTGCCTACTGCGGTGGGGTAAAAATACCTCCCGGTCCTTCTAACAGTGCAATAAACCTTCCCCTGTAGCTGATCGCCACCCGACCCCGCCGCTGCTCGAATTGCCAGCACCCACGGAGTAGTCCCCCCGCCCCCACCGGCCCTCCAAAGACCCTCCGGGAGACACCGTCCGCGTGCCACGATTCCCCGTCAGCTTCAGCGGGAATTAGGGGAGGGGGAGGTGCGTGCTCGCTGGGGAGAGTGACACAATGTAACCCAGGCCACGAATAGCTTGGCCTTCCCGACCCATACAGAGAACTGTAGGGTTTAGACCGGATCCAGACACCTCAACTTGTCCTTGCTGGAACCAAGGCCAGGAGAGAAGTCCCTGAACCGGTTTTAAGTGGCCGAGTCCGGTTTCAAACACAAATACCAGGGCTCTTTTGTACGATACTGTGTTCTCTGACTGGCCCCTGGACTCCACTGCAGACCCCAGACTCCCCTGGGTTAGAGTCTGGGATCATAGCATACCAGGACTAGAAGGAATCCTCCTCGTCATCCTATCCAATCCCTCCAGAGAGATTCATCTAAGTGTAATGAGGTAGGGGTTAAGGGATGGGGTTGACGGCCCGAGATGTCCTTGGAAGGCCAATCTTCCGAGCATACACTGGGGGCTCTGCCTGCAGCCATCCCCCGAAAGTAGGGGGTGGGCGTGGGGGTGAATCTGCTTCTGGAAGTTCTGGAGGTTGTGTAGGGGAGAGTCCTTGTCTGATACCCCACCCGACACCATTCAGATGATATGAAGGTATTCTACGATTGTTTCTTGTCCAGTGTAGTGAAGAACAGCCTTTTAATCGGTTTGTGAACGTGAACTGAGTCTGCGTGCTTAACCTATCTCTTCCTTGGTGAGGGATAAGGCAAAAACTTTAGAAAGCTTCCACGTAGGAAAAGAGAGAGGGGCAACACCTGGGGCATTTGGCCTTGAATGCACGCCTCTCTTGTTTTGCTTGTCTGTGCAGTTGATTCTTTCTTGCTCTTAGGTAAATGAGCATTAGAGAAGGAATAAACAGGATTTGACCTTGTGAGCTTCATAGGTCAGAAAAACCATCAGAGGTGACAGCAACCCAGTCCCTGAAGGAGCTAACCTGTTTGACCCAGGCTAGTAGTGAGTCAGCCCAGAAGCCCAGAGGCTTCAACTCGGCCACCCTGGAAGTGAACTCCTGAAGGTTGTGTAAAGAGGGGAGGGCTGCCCAGTTCCGCAGTGTGCTGATAAGTATTTAATAACCCGCTTGGGGAGAAAGTAAGGAGGTACGCAGATCACTCTTTTCAATTTAATTTGCATGATTAACACTTTATCCACCACATTATTAAGTACAGACAATCAACAAAACAATCAAGCCCTGATGTATATTCGGTATAAAAGCTCACATTGAAAATTTAACTATACACTTTCAAAAGATCCCTTCACACTGGCTCTAGAACACCGGTGGATGTATTTTAGAAGTTTCAGAGGTGTGTGTACTTTGATTCTCAGTATATACTTCCAGTAAACATCTCTTTGTAAAAACTAATTGATGCAAATTTGTTATATGTGTTACTGAGGATATATCAATGGGTTAAATGATAATGTAGTACACATCGCTAGTCACAACACGTGGAGGTTGAAGCCTATAGCATCAGAAGAGTCCCATTCCTTCACCCCCAGGGGTACACCTACAGCCCTGATATGGAGATGTAGTCAGCCTTACTCTGGAGACTCAACCTATTAGTGCACATGTGGATTGGTAGGCGGTGGTGTTCAATCCTGGCCAACCGTTCATAACTCCATTTGTGGTTTTCTTGGCAAAGATACTGGAGTGCTTTGCCATTTCCTTCTCCAGCTCATTTTGCAGATGAGGAAACTGAGGCAAACAAGGATAAGTGATTTGCCCAGGGTCACCCAGCTAGTAAGTACCTGAGGCCAGATTTGAATTTAGGAAGATGAGTCTTCTTGACTTCAGGCATGGTGCTCTATCCAGTGGGTTACCTAGCTACCCTTTGGGTTGGTAGAGTAAATCCTAAATCTATATACATAAGGAAAACCAGCCTTAGGGCAGGAAGCCTTTGTAGGGAATGCACGAGGACAAGCCATGGTGACACAGGGAAGGCTCCTTAGCCTTACCCTATGCTCCTTCCTTCTCCCCAATTCTACACTTCAAATCCCTTCAATATTATTCTCCATTCTCATCTCCTCTCCAAACTCAGAGAAAGAGGTGGTGCTTCCTCTTGTCAGTGCCAGCCCTCTACTTGTGCCCTTGATCTCATCCCCTCCTTACCTAATGCCAACAAATATGCCCCATCTTAAAAAAAAAATACTTCACTTGATCCTGCCATTCCCTCAAGCTATTTTCCTACATTTCTCCTTTTCACAATCAAATTCTTAGAAAAAAATCCTCTACTTCCTCACCTCTCACTCATTCTTTAAATCTTTGCAATCAGGTTTTTTCACACACCTTCCAACTGCCTTTTCCAAGGTCACCCACAATCTCTAATTGTTAAATTGCTGATTCCTAAAGCACCGGCATCCTTCCAGTGACCCACCCCCCTCTCCAAATATCCAATCCAATAAATTCCCAAATCTTGTCATTTCCACCTTTCTGATATCTCTGGACTCCAGTCACTTCTTTCTTGACCTTTCTACAGGGCTAGACACTACAGACCAGCCCCTCCCTCCAAGATATTCCCTCCTACCTGGATTTTCAGGACACTGCTCTCTGCTAGTTGTCCATCTATCTACCTGTCTGACTATTTCTGAGTCTCCTTTGTGGAACCATCACCAATAACCAGCTCCACAATGTATATTATCCCAGATCTCAGTCCTGGCTTCTCTCCTGTTGTCTTTCTGTATTTTCTGAGTGAATCTCATCAGTACCCATAGAAAGGATTAATGACCATCTGTATAGGATGGTAGGGTAGAGGGGGAATCTAATCTCTGATTCCATCAATATAAGGAACACCCAGCAAGAAAATGTCCTAGACTATTAATGGTCTTTGACCATTGCCTGAGGTAGTAACCTATTAAGTGAATGGTCAAGCAACTAGCATATGTCAGAAACAAGACTTGAGCCCAGGTCTTCCTGACTCTGAGACTACCTCTTTATGCACTAGGCTGGCCTGCCATTTGGATACGGATGACTCCCAGATCTACTTTTCTAACCGTCATCTCTCTTATGAGTGCCGGTCCCTCATCATCAACCTCTTCCTAACTTCCCTGTTTCTGCCTAATACACCTTCCTTACAGCCACCCAGGTTCTCAGCCTGAGTGATCCTCCAGTCTTCAGTCTCCTCGTCCCCCATATCCAGTCCATTGCCAAGTCTTGTCCTACCTGCGTGACACCCATCTTGTTCTTTCCACTCATACAGCCAGCACTTTAGTTCAGGCTTCCATTACCTCTTGTTTGGACCATAGCAATAGTCCATAACTGGTGTCTTTTCTCTTCAGTCCATCCTCCACACAGCTGCCAAATGTATACTCCTAAAGCACAGGTCCTCTCGGGTGACTGTGTAGTTCAAAAAACTTAGGTGGCTTCCAAAGTCTATATGGCAGAGACTCTTTTCCCTCTTTTTGTATCCCCAGTTCCTAGCACAGTGCCTGGCACACAAGATTTAATAAATGTTTAGTGACTGATTGAGTAAACATTCATAGTGTGCTAGAGCCAGCTCCTACCTGCTTTCCAGAACAGATTGTTAAATTTTCTAGAGCCTTTCAAGAGCCTTTATACCTTAGAAATCAGTAAACACTACAAATCACAACTCAATGTATTATACTGTTGATTTTCTAGATTGAAGAAGATGATGAAGAAAATATAACTAATGCAAAGTACACTTTAAAATATGTCCTGCATACCTTTTTTTTAAGGGAGAACCAGTTGTTAAACATTTACCAGAACACACTTAATAAACTTCCTCAGTCTGGCTTCAACCTAGTCAATAAATATTTATGAAGCACCTACTATGTGTGAGGCAGTGTGCTAGTACTAGGGATACATTTAATAAAAAGACAGTCCTTTTCCTCAATGAGTTTAGTCTCATTGGGAAGATCACACACACATACACACACACACACATGCATGCATACATGCACACACACACGTGCACACTCACACACACATACATACACATACGTATTCTCTGGCACTAGAGGAAAAAAGAAACTGAAAAGCCTGAGGCAGGAGCATGGGACAGAGGTCAGAAACATTTGACCATAGTTCAGCCCCCTAAGAAATAAGATGTCTGAGGTGAGCTCCGTCCTTACATGGAGGTTTGCAAGCTCTTGGCTCCACTCTCCAATCAGAGGGACAGAGGTCAGTGATAAGGTGGAATCCCAAGGCTGATGGGATCTTTTGAAGGGTGATGAGGTTTTTCCTTACTGGGTCATGGTGGAGAAGTCAAAAAAATTTCAGTGGAGCAGCCAAGTGAGAGATAAGTGAGTTCCCATTATTCCCCCCGATGTATTTTCTGTTTAAGCTTAACTGGTCTGCTTGCCATTCCCCCACGTCATTGCCTCTCCAACCTCCATGACTTTGCATAGGCAATGCCTCATATCCAGAATGCTTTCTCTCTCCTCTCTTGGAATCTCTAATGAGCTTAAACCCTCAGACCACTGCCACATCCTTCAGGCGTGTTTCCTGACCCACACCCCCACTCCCCTAGGTGTTAGTGCTCCTGACACAGTGGAAATTACTTGTCATTTCCTTTGTACAAATTTGTATTTACCTTTATGCACGCATGTCAGATTCCCAAGTAGAACACAAGCTCTTTAAAAAAAAAAGGACAATTTCATTTTTGCCTTTATATTCTCTACACTCAGCACATTAATAAATGTTTGGTGAATTGAATTCCTCCATTTTAAACTGATGTCCCAGAGGTATCTTAAACTCAACTCATCCAAAACTGACCTCATTATCTTTCCTTCTTAACCTTACCTTCTTCCTAACTTCCATATTTCTATCTAAAGTGCCCCCGTCCCTCCAGTCTTTCTTTGTCCCCACATATCCAATTAGTTGTCAAGTCTTGCCATTTCTACCATCCAACCCCTTCTCTCCACGTGAATAGCCACCACCTTAGTTCAGACTCTGGTCACCTGTGGCTTAGATTATTACAACAGCCTCATTGGTTTCCCAGTCACAAGTCTCTCACCTCTCAGATGCGTCCTATATGCCACTGCCAAAGGAATGTTTCTTAAACACAGATATAATATCACTCCCATAGTCAGTTAATTCGGGTGGCTTCCTACTGGCCCTGGGATCAAGGACAAATTCCTCTGTTTAGCCTGTAAAGTTCTGCACAGCTTGGCCCAGATCTATCCTTTCAGCCTCCTTATATTCTGGGTTCCAGCCAAACTGACCTTCTCTGTTACTCCCACATAACACTTCTCTCCCATCTTTGGGCCTCCAAGCTGGCCCCAATGCCTAGAATGCTCTCCTCACTTACCTCTGCCTCACACAGTCCCTCTCTTTCTTAAAGATGCAGCTCAATGATTCCCCAACTATTAGTATGCCCCAATCTACTTTATATTCAACTACTTTGTATATATTTGGAATTATTAACTTTATATTTATGCCATACGTGGACTTACAAATGCATACGCGTGCATTTATAAAGAGGGGTGTGGTAACAATCAGAACTGCACTTTAGGAAAAGCACTTTGGCATTGGAGTAGAGGATGGGCTAGAGCGGGAGAGACTTGTGGAACAAAGACCAACCAGAGGCTACTGCAGCAGCTTAGGCATGATCAGGCTGGATGGCATAGGGGCTAGATATTGTGAAGTAGAAAGAACAAGCTTTGAAGACAGATTAGATATGTAGAGGGAGTAAAAGTGAGAAGCTGAAGATGATACAGAGATAGAATCAACAGGAAGTGGCAATGGCTGGTTAGAGAGTATGGGAGGTATAAGGTAAGGAGTAAAATGTGAGGCCTACGTTTCCAGCCTGTGTGACTGGGTGGGTGGTGGTAACCTGAACAGTAATGGGGGAGTTGGGAAAAGGGGATTTGAGGGGAAAGATGATGAATTCTTTTTTTTTTTTTTTAGTATGTTGTGTTTGAGATGCCGATGGGGTCATCCAGTTTGAAATGTCCAAAAGGCAGTTTGTGATATAAGACTGGGACTTGGGAATGAGATTAAGGCTGAATATATATATATGTGTGTGTGTGTGTGTGTGTGTGTATACATATATACATATACATGTATGTATATGTATGTGTTGTGTATGCATGTTTACACACATACATATACATCTATACCTCCTCACTGTTACCTCTTGGAATTCATAGCTTTTTTTCAAAGCAAAACTCATTCCTGATCCTCTCATTTGTTAGTGCCAGTTTAGTCTTCAAATTACTTTATACTTACTTGTCTGTGTAAAAGTTGTATACTTCCTGTAGAATGTAAACTCCTTGATTTGCTGTTTGTGGGACTGTTTCATTTTTGCCTCTGTGCCTAGCAGAGTCTCTTGCACATAGTTGGTTCCCCATAAATGTTTTGTCTCTGTGCCTAGTACAGTGTCTTGCACATAGTAGATGCTGCATAAATATTTGCTGAATTGAATTGAAGCAGAGTTTCTAGGTTACTCTTTGCATGATTCAGTTGGGAACATAAGGGGAGAGTTTGAAATCCACCAACCTCTCTTCATCTCTGCTCTCCTGTTGCAACTACTCCAGCTCCTGACTTGGCCCTGGGACTTTCACCCATTCACTCTAGCAGAATGGCGACTCTTCGCAGCTGGCTCCTTCTTCCTTATGGCTGCTTTCAAAAGCAGGCTTTAGTCTAGCTATTCTAGGCAAGTATATTAGTATTAATTAAGCGTTTACTATTGGCCAAACACTGGGCTAAGTGCTGGGAATACAAATACAAAAAGAAAGACTGTCTCTGTCCTCAAGGAGTTTACATTTTTTTTTAAGTAAATAGTATTTTGTTTTTTCCATTTACATGTGAAGATAGTTTTCAATATTCATTTTTATAAGATTTGGGGTTCCAAATTTTTCTCCCTCCCTCCCAACCCCTTCCCCAGAAAGGCAAGCAATCTGATATAGGTTATACATGTGCAATCATGTTAAACATATTTCCCCATTAGTCATGTTGTGAAACAAGAAACAGAACAAAAAGAAAAGCCATGAGGAAAAAAAAGCAAAAATAGTATGCTTCAATCTGCATTCAGATTCCATAGTTCTTTCTCTGGATGTGGATAGAATTTTCGAGTCTTTTGGAATTATCTTAGATCATTGTATTGCGGAGAAGAGATAGGTCTATCATAGTTGATCATTGCACCATGTTTCTGTTACTGAGTACAACGTTCTCCTGGTTCTGCTCTCTTCACTCAACATCAGTTCATATAAGTCTTTCCAGGTTTTTCTGAAATCATTCTGCTCATCCTTTCTTATAGCACAACAATATTCCATTACATTCATATACCACAACTTCTTCAGCCATTCCCAATGGATGGGCATCCTCTCAATTTCCAACTCTTTGCCATCAAAGAGCTACCACAAATATTTTTGTACATTTATGTCCTTTTCTCTTTTTTATGATCTCTTTGGGATACAGACCTACTAGTGGTATTGCTGGATCAAAGGGTATGCACAGTTTGATTGTCCTTTGGGCATGGTTCCAATTTGAAAGAGCTTACATTCTAATAGGGTAAAGAGAACACATTAAAGAGTCCTGAAAAGTTGGGGGAAAGGAAAGGTGCCCATACAGGGGCATGCTAGAAAAAGTCCAGAGAGTCGATAGTGGTACCCCAAGAAGAAGGAAGATATGGCCTCTTTATGTGCTTTCCTTAAAATGGAGGTTCAGGGAGGAACCAGGCAATCAAAGGAAGGAACTGAAGGGGCAAAGTATACTTCCCGTGTGACAAGTCCAGGGTTAGAGTGAAATTCTGTTGAAGACTGACCAGGGAGACATAGTAGAGAAAGTACAGAAAGTTGAGAGTACAGCCCATTTTGGAAAGAAATTTGGAACCATACCCCAAAAGGTATTCAGCTGGACATACCTTTCACCAAGCGATCCCACTAACAGGGCTAGTGTAGCTCTCAAAAACGCAAACACTCAAAAAAAAAAATCCAAAGAGGAAAAACACCCATATGTACCAAAATATTTATAGCTGCTCTCTTTTTGTAGTGGCAAAGGGCTAGAAATTAAGGGGTGCCCATCACTTAGGAAATGACTGAACAAATGTAACAGCAATGCTACTTGCAGCTGCTGTGGAGGTATAAGACCAATAACACCAACACACAGGAGGGCTGCTAGCACAAATTCTTTAAACAATCTTACTTTAATTAAACATATATATATCATTCACTTAGTTGAGGGGAAAAGTCAGCACCCTGAACTTCAGAGAAAATACAAACAGAAATTACAAGCAGAAGTTGCAAGTAGAGAAATAAAGACCAACAGACAGGGCTTTTAACTGTCTGAACAAGGCAATACATCATAGTTACCAGAGAGAGAAGCACCAACATCTGGGTTTTCAAAGCCAGGGAAGGCTCCTTAATGGCTACCCAGAGTCTCCTCAGGTTAAATCACAGGAACATCCTTCCAGTGAGTGAGCCCCAAAGCAAAATGCTAACCTCAGAGTATATATATCCTTTTTAGAGCCAGAGGGCATCACAACCCTCATGACCCAGTGCCTAATTAGAAATTAGCAAAAGGTATGGGCCTTTCTACAAGCTCCCTTAAGGCAAGTCCCTCCTCCAATGGGCTCCATGTGAGGCCTATTACTGGATGGGGAAGATCTTCAAATCCCATTAACATCAACAGATTATGGTATATGAATGTGTGAAATGCTACTGTATTGTAATTATAAAAGAGATGATTTCAGAGAAATCTGGAGAGATCTGTATAAATTGATTCAAAGTGAAATGAAAAAAACCAAGAGAACAATCTATACTATGTCACATTTGAAATAATGGTAAACTGAGGCAACAGAGTTCTGAATATGATTGATCTGTTAGCAAGGCTAGCACTTGTCAATAAATGGAGGCTTCTAGGTAACTGAGAACACCTCTGACAATCAGGCAGTTCTTTTATAGTCATAAAAGAGAAACACCAAAGGGGCAAAGAAAGTCACAAAGATAGTCACAAGTCTGAAGGTCAGATCTGTAGCAAGCTGGCTCAAAACCATTAGGCTTAAGCTTAAAGTCTCTAATAAGGAAGGCATCATTTAGCATTCTATAGGCCAAAGTGAGAATCACAGAAGTGGAAAGGCCGGGTAAAATATTTCTTTGGAAAACAACCTAGTAAAACACTTGTTCAATATCCATAATCACTAGGAACCAATTCAGTGAAAGCCTCAGTGCTACAAGTGATACAACAGCTAATACAAAGCCAGAGGATGGTTATGAGGCCTAGGGCAAGAAGAAAATATTTAACCCAAGTAGTGAATATGTGCCTCACCCCCCAAGCCAAGGGAACATTGATGAAAACCAAGATGAAGGATCCCACCAGTTATCATTACTTGACATTGCATGGATTTCATTAGCTATTTATTCATTGAGCATCAAACAGAATATGTTGTGACAATTTCCCTTGGTATATTAATGTAAGAACAACAATTGATTAATAATGGCACAGGCTCCACCTTGGGCAGCAGTGAGAATATCTAACACTAAGCATATTTGGTTTGGTTTGGTTTGGGGGGATGGGGGAGGTGGTATCTCTACTATTTTTTTTCCAATTTTTAAATATTTTTATTTAAAGTTTTGAGTTCCAAATTTTATCCCTCCCTCCCCCCACCCTGAGATGGCAATCAATCAGATAGAGGTTATACATGTGCAATTACGTAAAACATTTCCATATTAGTTATTTTCTACAAGAAGACTCCAATAAAAGAACAAAAATGAAAGAAAGAAAGTGAAAAGTAGCGTGCTCAGTCTGTATTCAATCAATATCAGTTATTTTTTTCAGGAAGCAGATAGTATGCTTCATAATCAGTCCTTTGGGATTGTCTTGTATCATTGTATTGCTGAGAAGAGCTAAGCCATTCACAACTCTTCATCGAACAATGTTGCTGTTATTGTTTACAACAGCATCCTGGTTCTGTTCACTTCACTATGCATCAGTTTATGTAAGTCTTTCCAGGTTTTTCTTTTTCTCTTCTTTTTTTGGAGGGGGGCATAAGGTGATAAGGGCTTTAATTAGGGTGATCACAGTGGAAACCAAAAGGATAGGATGATTCATTATGTCCTACACTGGGAGTCTTCCTCAGTACCCAAGCTCTTAGAAATTCTCAGAAAGATCCTGAAAGCAGCTGTTGCCCAAACTGGAAGGCAACCTGAGCCTAAAACAAATACCCTTGAACAGCTGTGAGAAACAGCACGTACATATATAAATAGATACATAATACATTCAAAATGAATACAAGTTGGCCTGAGGGAGAAGGGGCAGGGAGGATTAGGAAAGACTTTATGTAAATGTAGCTTGAACTGTGTCTTTTTTAAAATTTTTATTTATTTTATTCTGAACTTAAGAAATAAAACATGCATTTCCATAACAAAGTGAGATAGGAAAACAGAGGATTGCACCTGAAGTTGCAGATCCATTATATACAACTTGCTATTCTTTCAAATATACAACAAAGTTATCATGTGACTTTCTTTTTTTTCCCTTCCCCTCACCCCAGTCTTTGAGATGGCTACCATTAGATACAAATGTGTATGTGTGTGTGCGTGTGTGTATATACATATATATGTGTATATATAGTATATATACGCACACACACACGCACACACACATATATACACATCTATCCCTATATAGACGTACATAGATACATAGACACACATATATGACGGTTCTTTTTCTGGATTCAAACAGCATCTTCCTTCATAGTACCTTTGCAGTTAATTTGGGTATTTATAATAGAATGACTTGGTTGCTCAAAGTTGTTCCTAAAACAATATTGCTGTTACTGTATACAATGTTCTCTTGGTTCTGCTCATTTCGCTCTTCATTATTTCATGGAGGTTTCTCCTTGCTTTTCTAAAATCATTTCTTATAGCAGAATAATATCTCATCATGAATATATACCACAATTTGTTCAGCCACTCCCCAATTGATGGTCATCCCCACAATTTCCCTTTCTTTGCCACCACAAAGGGAGCTGCTATAAATATTTTAGAACATGTAGGTTTTTTTTTCCTTTTTCCCAAATCATCTTGAAAAATGGACCTAATGGTGGTATTGCTGGGTCAAAGAATATAGGCTGTTTAATGATTCTTTAGGCATAATTCCAAATCTTTCTCCAAAATGGTTGCATCAACTCACAGATCAACCAACAATGAATTAAGGTCCCAATTTTTCCATATCCCTTCCAACATTTGCCACTTTCCCCTTCTATCATTTTAGCCCATATGATGGGTCTAAAATGATATCTCAAGGATGTTTTAATTTGGACTTCTCTGATCAAGAAGTAATTTAGAGCATTTCTTCATATGACTGTAGATAGCTCTGATATCTTTGTCTGAAAACTCCCTGTTCATCTCCTTTGACCATTTATCAATTGGGGAATGAGAGAGAGAGAGAGAGAGAGAGAGACTGACTTTCCTTTCAGAAGGCTTTGAAGGTTCCTCAGAAATATACCCATCATCCTTTGACTAATCAAACCACAGGAAGAAGTTAACAGCATTTACCACAAAACCCAGATAATACAATAACACAGACATACAAATGTACTTGCCAGCAATGATTTTCTTCTCTTTAGTTTAGTCAAAAAGTCAGTGCACACAATGTCGTCGACTGTAATGTTACGTCTGAAAATTAAGGTAAACGATGATCTGAGACAATGATGAATTTATTAGTTAGGCTAGTAGTAACCAACAGATTGGGTCAATGGCCTCTCCCAATGACCAAAGACCCTGAGGTAGGGCTCACTAGGCTTAATATAGTTTGAGGGAAATACAGAGTTGGATAGGTGGGGAACACAATACAATTGGTTACAGGGTAGACAGTATTGCGGGTGTGGGAACAACACGATTGGCTTTTTTTTTTTTTTAAAGAAATCAAGCTAGCATACCCACATGCGGCTAGTGACTAGTGACCACCCCTCTTTGACAATTAAGGAATGTTAATTGTCTTATGGGACCCATCAGCATCTTGCAGACTTTGTTAGTAGACCTGACTTAGACTACCCGGCATGAAGAAGGATTTGTTAGGAAGATAAGACCCTACTTAATTGTACAAGGACAGTCTAGGAAGGACAGCACACCTTTTGGGGATGATAAGTTAACATGTAACTTTAACTCAGAGGAAAAGCTGACTAAATTATAAAATTTAGTACAGCATAAAATCAGTTAAACTCATATCATAGAAACTATAATTTTTATATTTTCAGTAATCTCAGATAATTGAAAGTCTTTTCTTTGGACCAGATCAGGGAACATCTGGATTTATATATATATATATATTTAGGCCAGTCTTTACACAGTTTAAAAGCTCTACTTTTAGTCATCCCTTTCAAAATTTATTTAACTGTTGAACCAGTAATTCATTTGATAAATGATGGTTCATCTTAATTTTTAAAAGTGCCAAATGTATACCAAAATAGTTTGTCAGCTGAATCTTTTGCAGTTTTAGACAAAATTTTATACAACTTCTCGATGTGTAAAATTGATCATGAGCTACAATACTTTTGAATTTAATCAAAATATAGTATTAACTATAATGTCTGTAGAATCCAAGTGAAAAAAGGAAGTTACTGGTATAAATTTTGCTTCAAACCTCACCCCCTCCTTTGAGAATTTATCTTCTCATTTAGAAAATTTAGTCAAAAGCTAGCGTGCACTATTTTTAGAGAATTAACTTCAAGGCTTTGCTGACAATTTCCTTTTCTATTTAGGTTGCCACAGGCATTCTTCTCGCCTTGGGGGGAATTTGGTCTTTGGCACAAGGCTTCTTTTATACCTGAGTAATTTTCCTTCCTCTGCTCTAATCCTTCCCTGGGGTCCCCATCCAAGGGGGTCACATTTTTCAGCTAAATCCCTCAACCCTCACTTTCTATTATGACTCAGTTTAAACTGGCCAGATACGTGTGGCTGCCTTGGGAGCCTAGTCACAGACCTAGTCCTCAGCATATGAGTCTAAATCAAGCCCAAGGGTCCCTCACAGGGAGTCTCTCCTTGTGGTCCACAGTGTTCCAAGGCTTGATAGCCTTTGCTATTGAGACTGCTATCACAGCATCATGCTCACCACAGCTTTGGAATGGCTGCTACCAATGATAGTGAGAGGATGGGTAGATAGTTTATGCCTAAGGATATTGGCATAAGGGCAGGCTTAGAGACTGTAAACAGACAAACGTTCACTGATAACAATGAGACAGACAGCACAGCAGATGAATATGGGAAAGCACTAAAAGTTTTTCCTCCTTAACTCCCACTGTTGAAAAGTTCATGAGAGTTAAGTCCCTGAGAGCTGTTTTAAAAGTCTGCCCTTTTGGTCTTTTGTAGAGAAAAAAAAACGAATGACATGCTCCCTTTCTCAGGGCAAATCTGATACTTGTCAGGATTTTTAATTTGAAAGCTTCCTGATTTCTTTATAGCGCACTATTGCCAGACTCCGAAGAGCTCTGAACCCTTTGCAATCAGATACTATTCTCCTTAACCTATAAAGAGAATTGACTGATTTTCTGAACTGGACAGTAGTTTGGGCAGGGATTTTAACAGATTCCCAACACTGTGGGAGAATATTTTATTCTCTTGGGGTTCTGGGTTTATTAAAATCAAAAGAAGAGACTTAACTGGCTTGGATAATTTGGGTTCGGAGTCGAAGGAGAGTTTGTCCTTCAAAACAGTCCTCTGTGGAAGAGTCCCTCAGTGAAAATTGTCCACCAGAGCACTCTAGGGAGTCATTCCCAGAGGCAGCCCTGCAAGGGTTGGGTTCCCATCCCAAACCATGGCTGGCTTACCAATTGTCACGATTGAAATAATGATAAACTGAGACAACATTATTCTGCCTGTGATCAATTTATTAGCGAGGATAGTGGTTGCCAATAAATGATATATAAGGATAAAGGTGAATAACAGATATATACTAACTTGATTCAGCCTTAAAAAATAGAGGGGATTATATGCATTTTCAATCTCACATTAATAACACTATAAAGGCAAACAACATTGAACAGCTTAAGAACTCTGATGTATGCAATGACTAATTATTCTAGACAGCTTATGATGAAACCTGCTACCAACCTTCCGAGAGAGAAATGATAGACTGAGTGCTGGAGTTAGACATATTTTTGGACAATTCTAGAATTTGTTTTGCCTGACCATGCATATTGGTTAAAAGGTTTTTGTTTTTCTTTCTTTTTCAATGGATTGAGGGAGGTAATTGAATGAAAATGGAATTAAAAACAAAACCCAAAAGGAACATAGTAGGCATTATATAAATGTTAGCTATTATTCTTGCCTTTCAGTATAATGAGGTTTTCCCAATAATGAGCTTCCAGGGGCACAGTGGAAAATTTAGAGAAGGCCAAGAGTAGTGCAGCCAGGAGAGAGACGAGTGGTCGTACACCTTCCGCCCATTACTACCAAAGACATCTAATTCCAATTCTAATTAGCAGTGAGGTGTTTTTGTATTTTTTTTTAATATTAAGCCCATTTTTCTATTTGTAATTTCTACTGTAATTGGGGAATGGGTAAGGTTGCTCAGTAGCACATTTGATCAATTGGATGGATTCCCCCATTTACCTGCATGAAATTACAGCATATGAACTTTTTTCAGAGGGGAGATCTCCCATAAGGCTACTTACGCACCCTCTCCCATTTTTCTATTTGGTCAACTCAAACTACTTCCCGATGATTGAGGATGGACTCTCAATCAGAGAGGATGGACTTTCATCAAAATAACCCTTTCCCTGTGGGCTTCTTGAGTGAGTTGTGAAATATCTTCCTCATTTTAGACCTTTCTTTTCCTTGGTCTTCTAGACCAGATTTCTCTATGCATGCACACACGTGCACGCACGCACACACACACGCAAAAGGAGCAACAGCACCTCACAGCAGAAGCACATGGCCTGAAAGGAGCAATTCCTGGACCTCCTAATTCCTGGACTTACCAGCTCCTGGCTGCCTTCTGCCTTTCTGCAACTTTTCTGGGCATAGGTGAGACATCAGCAATCCTGAGAATGAACACTTTCAACCATGAGGGTTAACTCTTGGATAATCCTAAATTTTAGAGCTCCTGAGTCAGGTACCAGCCACAGCAGTAGTAGTAGTAGTAGTAGTAGTAGTAATGGTGGTAGTAGTAGTAGTAGTAGTAGTAGTAGTGGTAGTAGCAGCAGCAGTAGTAGTAGTAGCAGTAGTAACATTATTATTAAGGACAATTTCTTTAGTAGCTCACTTCTCAGTGAAGAATGGGAAAGCCAACATGGGCTGCAGTCCAAAAGATTAAAGCCTTGTGGCCTTGAGGGCCACAAGATCTGGACCTTGCTAATCCTTCACTATATTGCTGTGTCTTGTTCCAGTGATGCAAGTACATGGTAAGTGGGAAGGGAATATTTGCTCAGCATAAAGCTTCTTTATCTTTCAGGGAAGTCTGATAAGCACAGTGGGTTATTTGAGCATTTCGTGGTTATTGCATTTGTCCATGAACAGCTGAGTCATTTGTTAGCTAATGCATTTTCTGTGATGAAATAAAAACCATACCTGATCTATGACTCTTCTATGCTGAGCCCCTGTGCAAGAGTTGGGGGACCCTGCTACCCACATTTGGAAAGCCTACAACTAAACTTTATTCAAAAGATTTCCCTGAAGTTTCACCCCTTGATGGGAGCAGTGCCAAAGAGAGAACCTGATTTATCTGTAGTCAAGCCCACTGGATAGAACCCTTCAGGGGAGTGTAGGTGTTGGGGGGCCAATGGGGTATTAACCAATTGTTCCTACTTCTGTTTTATGAGGCTATGAGGAATATTCTCGTATTTTCTACTGGCTCCTAGAATTAAGCTAGGTATGCAGTAAGTATATATTTATTTAATAAATGGTTAAATCATATCAAGGAGAGGTAAGTTTCTGTTAGTTCTACCTTTCCACAGGGACTAATATAGGAGAGATAAGACAGGAGATAAATGGTAGAATTTGTAATTCTACACAGCTCCCTCCCATGGTTCTTACCCCAAAGCAGTCTTTAAAAGCCTCACCCACAGCTTTCTCATCTAAAAGACAACACCCAATAGGTGATCTAGAAACATGGGGTCTAAGAGCTGATCTATTAGTGACAGGTCCCAGGCAGAGGCGTGTGCTGGTAAATGTTTTTAACAACCAGCTCTAGGGGAAGAAAATGTATGCATGACATACTTAATTTTTATTATTAACATTTTTTCCATCACTTTTTTATGTCCAAAAAATCAACAAAACAATAAATCAAGCTCTGATTTGTGGCATTTGCCCATTTCCAAGGTGTAAATGCTCCCACTGAAAATTTGGCAGTAGACTTGATTAGGAGGTATCTCCAGCTCACCCATAGCAGGGCAAGTAAAAAGTGTGATATACTAGAAAGAGTACTAATCCTGGCATCAGACGGCCAGGAATGGAGGCCTGGTTCTTATATTCACTGTATGAAGTCTGGGCAAGTCACTCAGCCCAAGTCTCATCTCATTTATAAAAAGGAAACAATAATCCTTGTACTACCCATCCCGGAGGATCCTTCATTAAAAAAAAAAATTATATTTGCATAGGGTTTGAGGAGGGGCTGTATATTCATTAACTCATTTGATCCTCACAACAACCCTATGAGATATGCAGGGCAAGTACTGTTATGCGTGGAGAGTAAAGAAACTACTGGATTTGGAGTAAAAAGTCCCAAGTTCCAAAATCCTGGTTTTGCCATTTAACGGTTGTGTGACTTCAGTAACCTCTCTGGGCCTCAGTTTCCTTATCAGTGTGAAGGGATGGGGGTTAATTAAGTAAATCAGTCGATTATCCACCACACTGGAAGTAACGGACAAGAAACTATTTCCTGATACCTTTACCAGGTGAGAATACCTCTCATTTCAATCAACCAATCGGAGGTGTGAACAAGAAGAAGGAGGGAGATGAGGGTGCCTCAACCTTTGCCCTGATACCCTAACTTTAACCAAAGGAAGACCTTGTGAACCTCAGAGGACCAGAAGATTTGGACTTTTCATTGCCAACTTAGCAGCATCCCCTGAGACAGCAGCAATTTTTGTATTGGGAGCTGAGGATGAGTTGGACAAGATGAGGAGAGGAGGTTTCAAGCCTCTATAAGGAGCCCAGCAGAAAACCTATGCTATATTTAAGCCAGAGGATTTCCAGATGTTTTGTTTCCCTTTTGCCACATATGCCTTCTCAGCTTGAGCCCATTTTTTCTTGAACTTGGAATGTATTGATGGGAGAAGGTGTCATAGACTTTTGGGGGTTTGTCTTGTACCAGCTGTTATTATATAAAAGCTAAGTCTGGCTGATTAATTTATAGCAGACTGATAATTATGAAATGAAGCAAACTGGTAGGGGCTTCTGAGATGTTACAGTGGAGATTTTCCCCTCTGAGGGATTACTCCTAGAAACCTGAGAGGATGTGTAACCAGCTATGGCCTGGGGACTTGACCAGCCAGTGTAAGTGGGGGTTGAAAAAATAGGTCATTAGCAGGTCCTACAAGTAAAATGGGGGAGCTGGACTGGGCAATCTCTAAAGTTGCTTCTAATTCTAAATGTATGATCCTAGAATCCTGGTCTCCCAATTCATAGCTCAATGCCCTTTTCATTGAATTTTTGTTTGTCCCCGGGATAGATCCTTACTGTTCTCCAAGTTTTTTGTTTGTTTGTTTGTTTGTTTTTCCCCAAACTGGCCTTTTCCAGACTTGTCCAGAGCCTTCAAAATCAGCAAAACCCATCCTTCCCACTGCTCCTCGAATCATCCTGCCTTCAATCCCAGGCTGGGGACATGTTCTATAATGCGGATTGGTTTGTTTTTCCAAGTTTTGAGAACAGAGGACAGACAGGAAGGAGTGACAAAGTTTGGGATGGATGGGGGAGCTGGGAGGAAGGAAATACCGGTGTCGAAGTTCTCCCCAGATACTCCTTGGTGATGTCATTGTGCTCACTGCTCTCTACTGCCATCTGCTGTCTGCCACATCCCATTTCACCTACGGATATCACATCCTTCAAATCCTTCATAAACTCTTAAAAGCTGGAAAGAACCTTAAAACAGACATCAAATGTCAGGGCTTGAATGGATTGTAGAACGTTATAGCTGGAAAGGAACATAGAATGGAAGAACAGAATGTGAAAAGCAGAATGAACTTAGAACAAATGAAAAGTTAGACTGAAGCCAAGGAAGATCCAGTCACACAGCTGAACTAGGACCAGATATTAGTTTGGGATCGGATGCAGTCCAGCTGACTCCTGCCCATATCCTTTTCATCGAGGGGAAGTAACTAGAAAGTCTGGCTGGTGTTAGCTATGAGGTCCTCTGCCATGACAAGCTATAGCCTGGACTGTCCTGTCAGCATCTGTGTCCAGAGCTTTTGTCCTTCCCCCTTCTGTTCCCAAATTGCTTACCTCTGCTTCTTCCAACAACCCCTCTGAGCTGAAGAGCAGAGTCCAGGAACCCCCAGAGTCCTAGGACAAAGCACTGCACAGTCCCAGAAGACTAGTTGCTGCGGCAGGGAGTTGGGACTGAGGGCAAGAATCACCCTAAGCTTAAGGACTCCAAGCTCAGTGACATCCCTGCCCCTCTATAGGTTGCAATTAGATTTCCTGGTTCAAATGTAGTCCTTGTGAATTTTTGTTCCCTTCCCCTCCCCCCTCCAGATCCTTCTTCTGGTCATTTATGTCTTTTCACACCCATGTCCCTAACATTCATCCCCTATGTTTGCAAGGAAGATACAAGAGCTCTGGTAACTCTCATCAATAAGCAATCCATAAGGATTGTACGTATCCTGTGCCTCAGTAATAGCCCTTCCCCCATCAGGTCCAAAGGCTTCAAAAACTAGATTCTTTGTCTAATACTGTATCAGAAAAATACCTCAAGTCTGAGGTACTCTGTGAATCAGAACCCATTCAGAACCATAACAGAGAAGCCCATGCTGATGAGAATACTTTTACCAAGCTAATCAGAAAAGAACACAGGAACTCAAAGCGTCTGATTGTGCTGCTCTCTGATGTCATCTGCTGGACACCATAATCTCTTCTCTTCTATGGGCAGTTCTTCTGGGCTTTGGGGGCCCTGTTTTCCCTCTAGTGGTCTTTGGCAGCTGTACTAAGGATAGACTTCAGCTGTTCAGCTTCGTTATGACGTTGGTGATTCTCCATTACCATCATCTGGGGTGCAGCTGCTGGCAGACTCCTCCCTTGCTGGGAAGTCATAATAGCCCCAGGAACTAAGATAGTGGAGGGGAAAAATAGCTAGGATCGTTGGTATCCTTTGACTTTACAACTTGAAGATAACCATTTGACTTCCTTTTACCGAGAGGCTAAGTAACACCAGTTATTTACTGATCCAGGTGCCCCAAAAGAATTCCCTTCCCCTTCCATTCACCACCTGCACTCTTAGCTGCCCTGTAATTGGCTGACTCTGATTGCCTCATGCTGAATCTATACTGTCATTATAGAATGACACCTCACTCAAGTGGGTGAGGACCACATTAACTGGCTCCTTTTTCTTAGTTTATTTTTTAATTCTGAACTTAAACATCAAAAAAAAAAAAAGAGCTTTCTCATATGTAGACCAGAATACAAAAAGGGGATTGTATGTATGATGAATTTCCATTTCACACAGTTTACTTTTTTTTTTAGCATATGGAAATTCCACATGTAACTTTCTAAACTATCCTGCTTCTCTGCTGCCTTCTGAACTTCTTTCTATTCTCTTCTATATGTTGAAAAAACTCAGTTGTTTTTTGGCATTAATATTGCTATCCTTCCATCCCCAATCTCTCTCAGAACATTAAAGAAAAAAATAAGCATAGTTGAGCACAAAGATTCTACAAAGTGGTCATATCTAAAAATGTGTGCCTCTTTCTATACCAGGAGTCCATCCACTCTCTGTCAGGAGATAGATAACATGCATCATCATAGGTCCTCTGAAGACAGTAATTGCATTCATCAGAGTTCTTAAACTTTCAAAGTGGTTTTTCTTTGTAATGTTGTCCTTGTATAAATTATTCTGGTTCTGCTCACTTCATTTTGCATCAGTTCATATAAGTTTTCTCAGATATCATAGTATATCTTAAGGTTTGAAAGTACCTTACATACATAGGTAAGTATAAGGTGCAGAATTCTCCCACCTAGGGAATTCTGCATCTCCCTCCCAAAAAGTGGGACAAGTCGGAAGAGGCCAAGGAGGTCCAGACTGATTACTTACATTGGGAGCCAGTATGATGGATACCTGCCAAGAGTTCAGAGAATCAGCGGTCTGGGCCAGCAGCCAGCCTAATGGTGGATCCTTGCAAAAGAAACCCCCAAACCCCCATGGTAATTATAGAAAACAGAAAAAAGGAGGAGGAGCTAGAGAGTGTATCACTACTGACTGGTGGATAGTTGGTTTTCTATTAATAATGATCTTGGGCATTAAGTCAACATTATACCCAAACATAAGTTTGTGTATTGATCATGTACCGGTCATATATGGGTCATGATATTCTTGTTATGGCTTTCATAACATAGGTATCTAAGTTTTGACTCAGGGTCTAAATTATAATTCAGCATCTAAGTTAAGATTTTTAACAGGTCACCATGTTCAGGTTTCCACCTTTCACAGAGTTTAAGTTTTTATGGCTTTTCACTTGTCGCTGTTTTTTATGGCTTTTCCCCTATCAGGACCCCACAGTAAGATTTATCACTTTCTCCTCTAAGCAATTAATTCTTCTTCCAATTCTCTCTTCAAAAGTTTTTATTTCATTTATTAATCTATCCCTTCACTTTTTTATCCTTATGGAAAATCTGTGCTTGTTATGGAGCTATTTATTACTTTGGGGGGGGGTGTTATCTCTAGATCCACAATAATTTTTTAAACTGAGCAATATTTTCTTTGGTTTAGTTATCTCTTCAGCTTTACTTCCTGAACTGGGGCTTTGTTCCTGGATCAGACTGCTTCTCCAGATGTACTTCTGGGTGGAGTAATTGGCCCCACTGGATCTTGCCCCACCTTCCCTAGATTCCTGCATTGATTGCAACCTCCCAGAGTTAGGCCCCGCTGGATCTTTAAGGTCTGGAATGCTGATTCTGCAGGATCATCTATAACAACTCAAGACAGAGTGTTTAGGACCTGAGCGCTCTTGGGCTCCAGAACCATCCCATTTTTAGGTTTGACCACTTATTTCCTTGTTGCTCTCTCTGTTCACTGATGTTCCCTGGGGATTTTTTTTTCTTAATTGATATATTTTCTTTTTCCATTCTTTTCTAGCATTTTTAATAGGAACAGTGTTGTATTTTGTCAAAAGTTTTTTCTGCATCTATTGAAATAATCATGACTTTTGTTGTTTTTGTTATTGATATTGTCAATTATGCTTATGGTTTTCCTAATATTGAACCAACCCTGCGTTCCTGATATAAATCCAACCTGGGCATAGTGTATGATCCTTGTGATATATTGCTGTAAGTTTCCTTCCTACCATTTAAAAATTTTTTTTGCACCAATTCATTAGGGAAATTAGTCTGTAGTTTTCTTTCTCTGTTTTGACTCTTATTGGTTTAGGTATCAAGACCATATTTGTGTCTTAGAAGGAATTTGATAAGATCTCTTCTTTCCTTTTTTTTTAAGGCAGTTTATGTAATATTGGAATTGATGGTTAAGATATTTGGTAGAGCTTCCAAGGCAGTCGTTGGAGTGTGCTGGGCTACAGTGGAGGTGGAAGTGTAGTTGTAGCCCAAGTTTTTCTGTGGCATATTTGGATTGAGAAGTGAATTGGCAGCAATGTTTCTGCAGTATTACCTCAATGAGCAAGGGGACCGGGTCTGCACCCTAAAGAAAACAGACCCTGCAGGATGATAGACCTGCTCAGCTCACCCAGCCAGATTTTCCCCAGATGACAAGTACTCAAGACACCGTATGGCTATCAAGAAGAGATTCGAGGTTCTCATGACCCAACAAGCACGATTGGTCCTCTGAATTACCAACTCACCAAGCAATGGCAGCCACCAAGGACTCTGGCCCAAGAATCTTTCCCTACATCCAGGAGACCTCATTCAGGAAGAGCTCAAATCTTTGACTCTCTTAAGCCATTCTCACAGCTTTAAAATTATTCCTTTTGTACACTTGCTTCTTAGAATCTAGTCTCAATTTGCTTCTGTTCTTCCCTGTACTTGGCAATCAAGCTAATAAAAAGGCCTAAAGTTGCCACATCTTTTTAATCAATGTTGTAGGCTATTAAAGCTGAAATGATTTAGGAAAAAAAAAGATATTTGGTAGAATTCACTTGTAAATCCATCTGGTCTTAGGGTTTTTTCTTTGGGAGTTAATTTATGACTTATTCAATTTCTTTTTCTAAGATAGGGTTATATAAGTGTTTTATTTCCTGTTATGTTAATCTAGGAAATTTATGTTTTTGTAAATATTCATCCATTTCATTTAGATTATCAGTTATATTGGCACATAGTTGAGCAAAATAGCTCTTAATAATTGTTTTTATTTCTTTTTCTTTAGTTGAGAATTCATCTTTTCATTTTTTATTGTGGTACTTTGGTTTTCTTCTTTAAAATCAAATTAGCTAATGGCCTATTTATATTACTATTGTGGTTTAAAAAAACAGTTCTGAATTTTTTACATTCAATTTTGCTATTCTCTCCTTTTATTTTGAGGCTTTCTATTTCAGTGTTTAATTGGAGTCTTTTAATTGGTTGATTTTCTTTTCCTTCTTTTTTTAAGTTGCATGTTAATCTGCTTTCTCTCTTATTGATATAAGCATTTAGTTATCAATTGTCCCCTAAGTATTGCTTTGGCTGTATCCCACAACTTTTGGTATATTTTCTCATATTTTTCATTATTTTTAATAAAATCATTGGTTGTTTTTATGATTTCTTCTTTGACCTGCCCATTCTTTAGAAATAAATTATTTGGTTTCCAAATAATTTTTAATCTATGTTCCAAGGACCCTTTACTAAATTTTTGTTGCATTGTGGGCAGAAAAAACTTTAATATTTTTGTTTTTCTGCATTTGTTTGTGAGTGTTTTATGCCCTAATACATGGAAATTTTTTTGTGAAGGCGCCATACACATCTGAGCATAGATAGACTTTTTTCTATTCCCATTCAATATTCTCCAGAGTTCTATCATATCTAACTTTTCTAAAACTCTATTCGTTTCCTTAACTTTTTTCTCTTTATTTTATTAGACTTGGTTGGTTGGTTGTTGTCCTTCGTTCTTGAAGAGGACCAAAATGACATCACTATGCTAGAGCCAAGGTTCAATGTGTCTGACTGTGGCTGATCAGAATGCTCTACCACAGGTCAGGCACAAATAGTCCATGTGAACATTTGGGGTGGATACTCTAAATTTGTGCATTCTGCATTTCCTTTGAACTGTTTCAAATTTGCTTTGCTCATAGAGCATAGCACCTTCTCTGATGTGGGCATGCCATGCTGAGCAGTCCTGTGCCAGTGTCTCCCATGTCACAAATCAATTCCAAAATCTTTTTTTTTTTTTGGCGATAGTCTTTTTTTTAATTAGTTAATTTATTTATTTTTAGTTTTCAACATTCACTTCTATAAGTTTTAAATTTTCTCCCCCTCCCTCCCAAAGAAGACCTGCAATCTGATATAGGCTATATAGGCTCTATATATACATTCCTATTAAATATATTTTCACATTAGTCGTGTTGTATAGAAGAATTACAACAAATGGGAGAAACCATGAGAAAGAAAAAACAAAACAAAACAAAAAAGAACAACAAAAAAGAAAATAGTCTGCTTCTCTCTGGACTCAGACTCCATAGTTCTTTCTCTGGGTGTGGATGGCATTTTCCATCACGAATCCTTTGGCAATTCCAAAGTTCTTAAGAGAGACTTTGAGAGTGTCCTTGTATCATTTCTTCTGACTGCCATGTGAGCGCTTGCCCTGTGTGAATTCTTTATAAAATAGTCTTTTTGACAAGCATACCTTTTGCATTCAAACAGTGTGGCCAGCCCATCAAAGTTGTGCTCCCTGAAGCAGAGTTTGAATGCTTGGTAGTTTAGGTCTGAAAGAGGTAAAATTGAGATCCCCTGCTATTACAGTTTTACTGTCTTTTTTTGTCATGTAACTCCTTTAACTTTTCCTTTAAGAATTTAGATCCTATGTCATTTAGTATATATATGTTCAGTACTAATATTAATTCATAGTCTACAGCAGTGTTTCTTAAACTGTGAGTCCCAACCCCATATAGAGTTGCAAAAAATTTGGCAACAGTAAAAGGTTTCTGAACATGTAATGACTAAAAATTCATTAAAAATCAAACACATAATGAATCTGAGGTGTTTCTGCCAGTAGTCTGACTTCAAATCCAGTGGTCTTTCCATTAAACCAAACTGCCTCCTTCATCGTCTCCAGTTGAACCTAGTGAGAAGGCCTGCTTGATAACAGGCCTTTCTGGTCTCTTTCATGAGCATATCAACCCCAGATCCAACCTATGGTAGAAACAGATATGTGCTTGAGGCAGGGTAAAGGGATCTAGAGGCTGATCCATGGGGAATATGCCAAAGCTGGCACCAAGGGATGTCCCAATTTAGTGAAGGGCCAGACTGAATGCCAGGCAAAGAAGGGGAACAATGTGGCTACTCGGAGGCTGGGTTTTGCCATATTCCCCTAATGTTCTTCTATATTTTGGGCCTTATCCACATGCCTCATAATGCCCAAGAATAACACCTGGAAGAACTCCCGGGGTCCTGTCAACCAAATAAACAATGAGTATTCCCCATTCCAGTGCAAGGCACTGAGGGAGACAGGAAAGTAAAACACAGCCTGCAAGAAGCTTAGAGGCCAGTGTGGGGGATGACAGTGCTTCCAGTTGTTCCTACACACAAAACAGAGAACACAAACGGTATAGAATCAATATCGTTAAGTATCATAGCTCACCAACATAGAGCTGGAAGGGACCATAGGGGCCACCTGGTCCAAACACCTGAGATTATTAGATTCTCTTTACCCTTTAAGCAGAATATGCTCTCCCAGTTCAATGGTATCCCACCCAATATTGAGGAGAATGTCTCATTGTCAGCCCTGTCCTTCATAAAGACAGGGCTTTAGGAAATAAGAAGGGAAAAAACCTTGGATTCCTCCCCCACCTCCCCATATTCATAATTGATTATTAGTAATCATTTCTTTCATATTTCATTTTACACATGAGGAAGCAGGCCCAGAGATGTGCAGCGACATGACTGAGATCACACAGTAAAAAGCATCGGAGATCAAACTTGAACCCTGTCTTTGGATTCCATAGTCTTTCTGCTGTACCATCACTGCCTCGGAAAAGAGGAAGGTCAGTGGGGCTGGAAGTCAGAAAAGGCCTTTTGTTTTTGAGGAAGTGAAATGAGAGTTCAGCCTTGAAAGATGGGTAACAAAGGAGGTTCCACACCCTTCCTTTTCCTGCCAGGGCTGTGGTGACCCACCCCTAAATCTGCTCTTTTCTCTCCTGGTTCTTTGCCACTCTAAGCCCTGGCCCTCTCCACTCTCAGTTCCTGAGCATGACAGTGTTGTGCCTAGAACCCAGAGACTCAAAACGGTTAGTTCTGGAAGGGGTCATCTAGGACAACCTCATTTCACAGATAAGGAAACTGAGGCCCCCAGAGGGGGAAGGGCAGGTATGGAACAAAACAGTGAAAACTTCAGCTTAGGTTTCCCAACTCAAGGTTCAATGCTTTGTCCCCCACCTCGATGATTCCTTGGATCATTCCAAGTGCTTAAGGCCCTTCCCTCAAGGGTCTCAAATAGCTTGATGTAGCCAACCCCCTGACCTGTCGTCTAGGGGGAGCCAGGAGCACAGCCAGAGCCACCTGAATGGCCTCTTCCCCTAGGGAGAGGCAGGTGTCCAACAGGGCCCGGATTCGGGCAGTCAGCGTGGGAGCTGAGCAGATTGCCTCGTAGTTGGCCCGAGACAAAGCCTGGCGGGAACGTAGAGCGTCCAGGGCTGCATTTAGATGACCCTCAGTGACTCTCCTCAAGAGAAACTCCCGATGATTGGTTAGAAGTGCCTGGAGTGATGGGAGATGACCAGGCCCTAAGGGAGAGAGGAGAAGAGGGTATGATTTGGTTCTCCCGTCCACCCCGGACCCCCCGGGGGCTCCTCGGCTCTCCCCTCCCTTGCGATGCTCACCTGTTCCCATGGACTTGGGAGGAATTTCAGTGGGAGGGCTGTGTCCAAGAGGTCCCAGGCCTGGGGATCCATGAGCAGCCCCTCTTCTGCTTCCTTGGAGATTGGTCATCTCAAAGTGAGAAAGCTGAACAGCAGACTAGGGGAAGCCTGAATAGACAAGGGAGAAATAGAGTAAGGAGAGAAGAGAGTTAGGGGGCAGCCAGGTAGAAGGGAGGAGTGAAGGAGCATTTCTTGTTTACTGTGTGCTAAGTGCTGGGGATGCAAATAGCAAGACCTTCCCTTGTCTCCCTCCCATTGTAATGGAGGGAGGCAATACACATGTTTCAGCTGTAAGTCAGATGGAAAAGTCCTCATTCGTGCTCCTTAGAGTGAAGAGCCGAGACAACGTTTCTGATGTTGTATCAAACCATCCAAAGTCTCCCAGGGCTTTGGGGCCAACAACTGTTTTTTTCTAAGTCTTAGAATCTATGGCTTCTCTTGGCAATTTCACAAAGAACTAGCTTTGCTGAGGAGAGGGGCTGCCGGATGTGCAAACTCAGGGGCCAGGATGCCTCCCCATGAGGGTGATGGCTCCAGGTGGGGAAGACTGGGGGGGATGGGATTGAAAATGAACATAGAATATTGAAACCTCCTTTTCCCAATGTATTTGGGGGGAGGGGGAGCAAAGGGTTAAGGTTCCCAGGTGATCCTCATGAAAATATGAAAGGGCATAGGTCTTCTGGCCTGGCACTACCAATAGCCCTCTCATTCTCAACCCTTAACTCCCTGGGAGGAGGCATAAGAGGGGGAGGGGTGGCAGATGTAAGTGGGTGGGGTACAGAAAGGGAAAGTGGGCCATGGGAGTGAGACCTTCAGGGTATTAGCCTTTAACAGCCAAGTGGAAGACTATGAGGCAAGGCATAGGTGCGCCACAACACTGCTGCTTTCTTCTGTCACCTTGGGCCAAATCTCCAGCTGCCCTGCCTTAGTTTGGCTCTGATTTTATCCTCTGAAGGGAAAAACTAATGGGAATATGGTTGGGAATGGAGACAGTGGAGGAGGAATGAATGAAGGGAAGAAAAAGCTAAAGATGAAGTCACTATATGGTGTTTTCAAAGAGAAGTACCTTCCAGTTAAAATAGGAAAAGTATAGATATATATATACATACACACACACACACACACACAGAGACATGCCATTTGCCCCTCACTCATAAAGAGAGGACAGCAGGCATTCCATCTTCAGCTAATGGAGGGGTGGAGAGTGAGGAAGTGATCTCATGATGCAGGTGTATCTTGGTTGCAGAAGAGGGATCATGGTGATCCCTCCCAATTTCCCAGGAGGAGGAAGAAAAGAAATATTTTGGGGGGTGGAATTATGGGGGAAAGGGCATATTCCCAGGCTATGCTCTAGTTCCAGATTTACTCTAAGTGGCTAGGTGTGCTCTGTCCTGGATGGAGGGAGAAGACAGAATAGTCTCCCAATCATCCTCAGCCCCCAAAGATGTCCTATCTTTAAATCCTCTGCCCCCATTCTCAGTGATTTAACAGCCAAGCTCTCTTCTCCACCCCCAAAGTCTCCTTGTTGCAGAGGGAGATGCAATCGCATAGGATGGATGTGTTAGGAAGACTGGAACAACCCATGAGCTTTCTGTGAATCCATATAGAACCATCCTCGAGTGACCCTCCTAACACAGTGACCTCCAGTCTCCTCTGATCAGGATCCTGAGCTTGCTTCAAAGCTCAGTTCTAGAGCCCAATGTAGGTGTTATTTCCTTCCATACCCTGCCTCCATCCCCATGTGCTAATGCTCATGACTGGGTCTATGAATAAGGATTTCCAAAGGCTTACAAAAGCAATAGAAATCATCATCCTTTTAAAAACGATCTTGCTCAATAAAACCTTGGAAATGCTGGGGAGGGGGTGGAAGATAGTGAGAAAGAAGCGCTGAATTGATCTGGGTTCTATCCCAGACTCGGCCAACTTCCTTATTAGGTGACTTCAGACACGTCACTTCTCACTATGCCTTGGTTTCTTCCTGTCAAATGAGGGGACTGGACTTAACCTTTCTTAACCTTTTTTTGTCTCCTGGACCCTTTTGTCAATCTGGTCAGAATCATATATTTAAATGCAAAAATAAAATGAAATACATAGGACTACAAAGGAAAGCAATTACATTGAAATAGACTTATCAAAATATTTTTGAAAAACAAGTTCATGAATCCCAGGTTAAGAAGCCCTACATTAGCAGATGTCTACGGAACTTTCTCGTTCAAAAGCTTGTACCTCCAAATCTGAGATCACAGAATAGTCAGCCCCAGGGGTGTGCTAGAGCCAACTCATAATGGCTTGGGAGAGCCGATTGTTCAATTTTCAGTGTGCGCATATACACCTCAGAAATAAGCAAATGCTACAAATTAGGGCTTCATTTTTTTGTTTTGTTGCCTGTCTAGACTTAAGAGAGTGATGGAGAAACTATTAGTGGCGCAGATTTAATTTAAAAATGTGTCATGCGTACATTTTTCCCCCAGGGAGCCAGGTGTTAAACATTTGCCAGCATACCCCTGCCCTAGTCACAAGTTGCTTTTACTCCATAAAGCTCAGAGATAGACAAAAAAATAAAAAACAACCTATGAAGTCCTATCTATAAGGTCATAGATTCACAGAACATTCATATTGACAGACACTTTTCAGGCACAGCATGTCAGAGCTGGGGGGGATGATTTAATCCAATACCTTCATTTTGCAGATTAGATAGGGTCTCAGAGAGGCAAAGAGACTCGCCCGGGGTCACACAGCTAGTTAGTAACAGAGCTAGAATTCAAACTCACATTCCTAGGTTCCCAAGTCCAAATTCTCTTTCCACTACACCACACTGCTATTTCAAGACTCAGCATTATGAGAAAGGCTTTGGAGACCATCTATTCCAATCCCTAAATTTTAATGAGGAAGGATCTGAGGCCCAGAGAGTGGCAGCTGGTAAAGCAGTAGATAGAGAGCTGAGCCTGGAGTCAGGAAGACCTGAGTGCAAACCCTGCCTCAGATATGTACTAGCTGTGTGGTCTTGGGCAAGTCACTTAACCTCTGTTTGCCTCAGTTTCCTCAACTATAAAATGGGGATAATAGGAGCACCTACCTCCCAGGGTTGTTATAAGAATCAAATGAGATAATGTTTGCAAAAGTGCTTAGCACAGTGACTGGCATACAGTAGGCACTATATAAATGCTTATTCTCTCTCCCTTAGAGAGGTATTAAATGACAGAACCAGGACTTAGGACTCCAAGTCAGTGCTATCTCCACTACATCTGAACTCAATACAGTATTCTCTTCCTTGAAAGGAGGTAGACCCAGAAAATTGGCAAAGATGACAAAAGACAGAAATGGTCAATGCTGGAGGAGATGTGGAAAGACAAGCACAAGAATCCTCCATTGGGGGAGTTATGAATTGATCCAACCATCCTGGAAGGCAATTGAGAATTATGCTAAAGAAATGGACTAAAATGTCCAAAACTTGACAGACTATGCCCCAAGGAAGTCTAGGATAGAAAGAGAAGTACATCCCCAAAATATTTATAGCAGAACCTTTTTGTAGCAGCAAAGAACTGGAAACAAAGAGAACGCCCATCCATTGGGGAATGGCTGGCCGATTTATGGTAACATAAATGTATAATGGAACATTGCTGTGCCCTAAGTGCTAATGAACATGAAGAACGGAGAGAAGGATGGGAAGATTCATCTGAACTGATGCCAAGTAAAGTAGCAAAACTAGGAAAACAGCAAATACAATGATTACAATATAAAATGGCAAGAACAAAAAATAAATCAGAATTGTGTGATTGTAATGATAAAGCTTGGCCCCAAAGAAGAGAGAAAATGTACCTCCTCCCCTCTTCTGAAGAGGTGGGGGACTCTGGGGATACAACATTGCATATGTCATTAAGCTCAGCTGATTGGCTGGTTAGTTTTACATCTTCCCTTCTTTTTTATACATTGTTACAAGAGATAGGCTTGGGATGGAGGGGAAAAGATATTAAAAGCAAGATATTAATAATTTGTTTTAAAAGATGGGGATTCGCGTTAGTAATAGGAGGAAAGGCGGGGAGGGGAGGATGCATCACAAGTGTTTTCTTCAAAGAAGGAAGACAGAGTTCTGAGGATGGGGACCAAAGAATAAAATATCAATCCCGACCTCACCTCACTCCCAACCAGGGAAGGAAACGGACTCACCTTCCTGTGAGAGTAGAGACGGGGGATCAGATCGGCACCCAGAAAGAGCTGGAGAAGGACTGGGGAGTGAGAGTGGGAGCTCAAATCCGTCCCCAGATCCCATGACTGGGGATTATGACTCATTTCCCTTGAAGGGGCCCGTTGGGGTGGAGCCACAACACAGTGAGAGAAAGTACGATCCCCACAGACTGTTATTGGAAGGGTCTGCTATTCAAACCACCTAAACCCCTGGAGGCTCCCACATGTCACACGGGGAGTTTGACGAATAAAGGAGCTCTCCCATAGACGTCTTCTGCCCACTCCAAAGCAACGAAGCAGAGGCTTTATTCTATTTGGGGATATGTTGTATGGAGCCTGTGAGGCAGCTAGAGGGAGGAGGAGGCAGCCCTCGCTTCCCACTTCAGCTCTGCTCCATCAATCAGACAGACTCTGCCCAAGGGTGGCATCCCTGGTATGCTCATGGTTGGTTTCCCATGCCTCTCTGTGTTTGCCCCTAGTAAAACCAACCATGGAGAGAGGACCATAAAACACCTGCCCCGTTTCCCCCGGTCTTGAAGGAAATGACTCAGCTTCCCACTGAAATTTCCTTGGGGTCGGGGTGGGGGGGCTCCGCACCTTCCCCAGCTGGAACATATCTCCCAAATATCGCTGCCCTCCCCCTCCCCACTCCATCTTGCCTGAGAACTCAGTTTCCATTTTCTCCTTGATTCCCAGTAGGACTTCCAGTCTTTGAAAGGCAGAAATAGGATCAATAAACCAAGTTATGTGAATGAGGATGGAGGGGTAGGGTAGAGAATAAAGTTGGACTGGGCGGGTCCTTTTCTCCTCCTCCACCCACCCAGCTGGTCCCTTCAAGCCAAAAGCCTGAAGCCCAGAGGGAGGTAAACAGAGATTGGGAAATTCCCCAGACAGTCCACTGGGCAGCCTGGCTGGGGGAGTGTCAGATTACTCCAAAGGGATCTTTATTGGCCCAGTTTCAGCCAGGAGCTGGGGCGGGGGGTGGGGGTGGGGGTGGGGGGGGGCGGTCCTTAGGCCGGGGGGAGGGGGAAGGACACCAGGGTTAGAATCAGATAAGTTGTACTGACAGTCAGTTTCTGATCCCACAAGACACCAGACTGAGCCCACCTACTCAGGGGAAGTAAGCCTCTTGTGACTATGTCTTTGTTTCTCTGAAAATAACTCAGGGGAATTTCCCAAAGAGGATGCAGGAAACAGATGGGGTAGGAGGGTTGACCTAATGACCTTGGACATACTGGCTCCACCCAGTTGGGACAATGACACCAGAAATACTCCTCACTAGCACTCCTCACTCCTTCTCTCACATGAGTTCCAGTCATCTGAGGATAAAGGTGGAAGAGCAGAGCAGTAGGGGATCACATGCCCAGAAGCTGATTAAATGAGATCCCAAAACAAGTTTTTCTATATCTCCGATGCACTATCTGTATATTCCCCAACACAGCTGCAGAATTTGGTTAAGGAAGTGCTTGGTGATCCAAGAGTGATACAGACAGTATCCTCATTCTTCCCCAGGGGATGGATATATCAACAGATAATGACAGATCAAGGTCTCCAGGTATAATGGTAAGAGTGTCTAGTATAGGAGTTCTTAACCTGGAGTGCATAAACATGTAGGTTTTAATAATAATAATGGTATTTCAAAATAATTGCTTTCCTTTTTACACACTGAACATTGTCGGCATGATCTAGTGGAAATGGCCCTGGACTTGGATACAGGTAGGCCTAGGTTCAAATGTTGCCTCAGACCATCTGCATTGCAATATAACTGGTTTCCTGTTTAATCCTATCTATTTTGTGCATCTAGGAAAACATTATTCTGAAAAGGGGTTCATGGGCTTCAGCAGACTGCCAGAAGGTCTGAGATAAGCTTCAGCACACTGCCCGGTCTAAGATAAAAATTATCCGAGTATCCTTTGATTAGATCTTGCTAGCAATCACTGAACCAAAGATGCAGAGATAGTTATCAGAAGCGTTTTATTATCCTCGGAGAGCAGGCTCATCAGTATACAAAATCAGAGAGCTCAGAGCATCTGCTTCAGAAACCTTATATAGAATGTGAATACAGAAGAAGCATAGAAAAATAGAATTTCACAGAAGGAAGGAAAGAGAGATAAGGATATTCACGTCTGGGGAAAGTGGGGGCAAGATAAGGACACCTGCTAGCTAGTCAAAAGAGGAGCTGTGGCTTCTTTCCCAGACCTCACTCTCCAGGTGTTGTGACCCTCTAGCTTCCAGGAAGGGCAGCTAGGTGGCACCATAGTGCACAGAATGCTGGACCTGGAGTCAGGAAGACTCATCTTCCTTAGTTCAGTTGTTTGACCCTAGACAAGTCACTGTTTGACTCAGTTTCCTCATTGGTAAAATGAGCAGGAAAAGGAAATGGCAAATCACTCTGGTATCTTTGCCAAAAATAATCTCAAATGGGGTCACAAGGAGTCAGACAAGGTTGAAAGAACAACAAAGTTTTCCGGAATAATATCTAGAAGTTCAGAAGCCAGACTTAGGCAGTATCCTCTTCTTATCATAGAACTGAAAAGAAATTTGAGCCAGAGTTTCTTTCCCATCAAAATCTTTCTTTTTATCACAGTGGCAGCAAGAAGCCTGAACCAGAAACTGTCTTGTCATAGGTCCATGGCACAGAAAAGGTTAAGAAGAAAACAAATATTTATTACTATAAACCAGGTATTTTACAGATATCTCAATTGGTTCTTCCAACAACCCTGGGAGATAGGTGCTGTGATTATCCTTAATTTACAGTTGAAGAAACTGAGGTAAACAGGCCTAGAGTCACACAGATAACAAATATCTAAAGTTGGATTTGAACTTAGGTGATCCTGATTCTAGGCCAGACATTCTATCTACCGCACCACTGACCTGCCTCTGATCTACAGGTTAAATAGATTCTTTTTGGCTCCTAAGGGAAAGGAACTACTTGGCACATTTATCACAAGTGGAATTATTTAACTGGAGAAAGAATATATAGGTATCTGAGCACCATCAACCTGAATTCTGGAACATGCAGGCTCATCTAGCCGGGAAGACTCAAGTCAAGTCAGCAAGCATTAATTATTTACTTATTATGTGGTAGGCACTGTGCTAAACCTGGAGATACAGAGAAAGGCAAAAGATGGTCCCTGCTCTCAAAAAGCTCACAATGCCCTTGCTTTCAAGGAGTCTAATGGAAGAGATAACATGGAAGCAACCACATACAAACAAGACAGAAGAATAGATTGGGAGTAGTCACAGAGGGTCAATATTAAGATGAAGGAGGACTGGGAAAGGTTTCTTGCAGAAGGATTGGAGCTGAGACTTGAGGGAAGATGCAGGTATGTGGACAGCCTAGAGTCTGGAGATGAAGGTCTTGTGAGACCGACAGCAAGGAAAAGCTAGTGTCACTGGATCATAGAGTGCATGGAGGGGAGAAGTTGTAAGAAAACTGGAAAGGCAGAAAGGGGCCAGGCCATGAAGGGCTTTGAAAACCAGAGGCTTTTAAACACCCCACTCCCCTATATTCCTGGAAGCTGCCCCACTCCTGAAACCCCCTGGAACAGAATTTATTCTTTTGATTGTTATATCAAACTGTTCTTAATGACTTTACACTTATCTCTATTGAACTAAATCTCATTAAATTCAGTCCACTGCTCTAGCTTGGTCCACTGGATCTATTAGATTGAGAGCTCCTTAAGGGGAGGGACTGTCCTTGGCTTTTCTTTCATCCCCACACCTAGCACAGTGCCTGGCATTTAATAAATGCTATTGACTGATTTACTGATGCTTCTTTTGGATCCTGATTGTCACCCAGGGTGTTAGCTATCCCTCAGTTCATTTGGAAGTTTGATAAGTATACAATCTATTCTTTTATCCAAGTAGTGAACAAAAAGGTTGACGTTAGCCTGAGACTAAGATCCCAGGCATATTCTACTAAAAGTCTGGCAACATTAAAACAATAACTCTGAGTAAGGCCATCCAACCAGTTCTGAATTCACCTGACTGTACTGCCACCTAATTCATACCTCATTTTCTCTACAAGAATACGAAATACTTTATCAAATGCTTTGCTAAAACTCAGGTAGAAAATTGGTACACTAATGCACTATTAGGGGAGTTGTGAACTGATCCAACCATTCTGAAGAACAATTTGGAACTATGCCCAAAGGGCAATCAAACTGTACATACCCTTTGACCCCAAAATACTGCTACTAGGTCTGTACTCCAAAGAGATCATAAAAAAGAGAAAAGAACCCACATGTACAAAAATATAGCAGCTCTTTTTGTGGTGGCAAAGGATTGGAAATTGAGGGGATGCTTATCAATTGGGGAATGGCTGAACAAGTTGTGGTATATGAATGTAATGGAATACTACTGTGCTATAAGAAATGATGAGCAGGCAGACTTCAGAAAAACCTGGAAAAGACTTATATGAATTGATGCTGAGTGAAGTGAGCAGAATCAGGAAAACATTGTACACAGTAACTGAAACATGGTGCAATGATCAACTATGATAGACCTAATTCCAAAAGACTCATGATGGAAAATGCTAGCCACCTCCAGAGAAAGAACTGATGTAGTCTGAATGCAGACTGAAGCATACTATTTTCACTTTCATTATTTTTTCATAGTTTTTTCCTTTTGTTTTTTTCTTTCACAACATGACTAATATAGAATATATTTTATGTGATTGCATATATATATCTATATATATATAGATATATATAACCTATATCAAATTGCTTACCATCTTAGGGAGGAAGGAGGGGAGAGAGGGAGAAAATTTGGAACTCAAAATTTTATTTAAAAAAGAATGTTAAAAGTTGTCTTTACATGTAATTTTAAAAATAGTATTAAAAAATAAAACAGGTAAATTATTGCCAACATTTCCTTCATCTTCTGGTTTAGTGATCCTTTCAAAAAAGGAAAGGTATGGTTTGCATGACTTCACATATATATCATATTGCTTACCTTCTTAAGGGGTTGGGGGAGGGGTGGGAGGGAGAGAATTTAGAACTCAAAATTTTATTTTATTTTTAAAAATGTTTTCTTTTCTCCAATTAATATAAAAACAATTTTTAACATTTTTTTTAAATTTTGAGTTCCAAATTCTCTCCCTTCCTCCCACACCACCCCCCAAGTAGTAAGCAATTTGATATAGGTTACATATGAGAAATCATGCAAAATGTATTTCCATACTATTCATGTTGTGAAAGAAAACAGATTTTTAAAAAAAAACATGAAAAAAATAAAGTGAAAAACAGTATGCTTTGGTCTGCATTTAGATTCCATCAGTTCCTTCTCTGGAGGTGGATATCATTTGTCATCATGAGTCCTTTGGAAATCTCTTGCATCACTGTATTGCTGAGAAGAGCTAAGTCATTCACAGTTGATCATTGTACAGTGTTGTTACTGTGTACAATGTTCTCCTGGTTCTGCTCACTTCACTCAGCATCAGTTCATGTAAGTCTTTCCAGGTTTTTCTGAAATCTTCCTGCTCTTCATTTCTTATAGCACAATATTATTCCATTACATTCACATACCACAACTTATTCAGCCATTCCCTAATCGATGGCCATCCCCTCAATTTCCAATCCTTTGCCACCACAAAAAGGGCTGCTATAATTTTGTACATATGGATCCTCTTCCTTTTTCCTCTTTGGAGAACAGAACTAGTAATGTAGTAGTATTGCTGTATCAAAGGATATGCATAGTTTACTAGCCCTTTGGGTTTAGGAACTTAGGTTTTTGAAAAAAATGAATGTCAAAAAAATTTTTTACATGTAATCGGGAAATATAAATAAATCAGAATAAATATATATCAGAAAATATATCAAAATAAATAAAATATATTAAATAAAATATATAAATATATATCAGAAATAAAAATATATCAGAAAAGGAAAGTTAGTCTGGTATGCCCCATTTTCAAGGAAGCCATGCTTTAGCTCTAATTACTCCTTCCTTTTCTAATAGCTGTGGTTTATATAGAACTTTTAAGTGGTTTGCAAAACACTTTATCTTATCTTATCCTCACAACAACCCTTGGAGTTAAGTACTATTATTATCCCCATTTTGCCAATGAGGAAATAGAGGCTGAGAAGTTGTAACTTGCCTTGAGTCACAAAGGAGGTTGGTTTTGAATTCTGGTCTTTGCAACTCCAGGCCCAGATCTCTATCCACTGCACCACCTCCTTCTCTCTAGGTATTTGTCAACCATCTCTTAATGATCTGTTCTAGAATTTTCCTGGGAAAACCAAGCTTACTGATCTATAGCTTTCAGGCGCCATTCTCTTTCCTTTTTATGAAAATTGGGCTAGTATTTGTCCTTTCCTAATCTTGTTTTCCATGATCTTTCAAATATCACTGAAGGTGGCTCAGTAGCAACACATGCCAATACTTTTAGGACCCAAGGATGTATGTAGTTGATCTGTTCCACCCTGACTTGAATTCATGAAGTGCAGTTAGGACCTCTTATCACATGACCAAACTAAGTCATTTTTTGTGGTCATTTATAGCGACCTTTGCAAACAAAATGAGAATTAAGCAGGTCTGCCTTTTCTCTCTGTCAGTTCCTTGGACTTCAAGCAAAGGTCCTATACTTCCATAGTTTTTCTCCATATATGACTTATAAAAAATGTTTTGTTGTGCTTAGCTTCTCTTAACGGCAGCCCATTCTGAGCCTCAATATTCCTCACACCGTACTGGCAGGACTATAGGACTCTTATATTTATCTCACTATCTCATTATACAGGGTGTTCCTAAAGTCTGGACACATAGGCAAAAATGCATATTTTCAAGAAATGAAATGAATGAAATTTTCAATATTTTATTTAATTGGAATATTAACAAATAACACCTTCAGTATGATTTTCATCATTTGTGATGCAAAGGTTGATGTTCTTTGCAAGATTCATGTGAACTCGATGCAATAACTCCATATTGCCATCAATTTTCCTGTGTCCAGACTTTAGGGACACCCTGTTTTTATCTCATTATTCTGTACAGAGTATATAGAAGCTTATAAAGTACCATTATCAATCTTTAAGGAATTTAATGAGGTAAGCTATTTGGGCAAATGACTATGATAGAAGCAGAGTGTAGTAACAATAAAGAAGAGAACCAGGCCCATATGGACAGATTTTAGGGAGAACTCAGTCTTTACCCAGGGCCTAGAGTGTCTTGCTTCCTGGAAGTGGTACCTGAGTTGGACCTAAGAGAGAGTACATATCATTCATTCCAGCGCTCACCATGTCACCCCTGGTCTCAACAAACTCCAGGGACTCCCTATCACTTTCAGGATCAAAGAGAAAATCCTTAAAAGTCCTTCATCGTGGGGCCTCCTCCCCCATCCTCCACCTTTCCAGTTTTCTTAAAGCTTACACCCTCCCACATCCACCCAGCGACACCGGCCTTCCTTATTTCTGTTCCTTGAACAAAATACTCTCCAAACTCCAGGCATTCGAGGGCTGTGTCCCCAAGCCTGGAATGCTCTCCCCCCTCATCTTCACCTCCTGGTTCCCCTGGTTTATGTTTTGTGTCACCTAAAAGCCCATCTATAGGAAGCCTTCCAGTCCCTTAAATTCTAGTGCCTTTCCTCTTATTTGCTCTTTATCCTGTACATGACTTGTTTGTACGTTGTCTCTCTCTCACAGGTGGACTGTGAGCAAGGGACTTTCTTAGCGCAGTGCCTAATGTGCGCTGACTGACTGGTATGGCACAGTGTGAACAAAGGTACAGAGAGCAAGCAATGAGGGAAATGTGTTTTGCTTGGCTCTGCATATCTGTCACTAGGGTTGTTTCTTTGTATTGCATCACAACGGAGTGATAATGGAAAGGAAACAAAGCCTGCCAGCAACATACTCCAAGTTTAGGGGCTTTGTTTTCAGCTGGACCTTAACTATTCACCACCATCAACCAGACAGGGTTTGTCAACAGTGTCCTCTCTGCTGAAGCCTATCTAGACTGCATCCTGTCCAATCAGGACCAGGCTCTTTTCTTTCAAACTAACAATGAACTCATCTGATTAAGCTGTAATGATAATGTGCTAATAGAAAGACTATTAGCAGAACAAGTCAGGTCCCCTCTGCCCCTCCCTTGGCACCCCTGTGGTTAACATGGGACGCATACTTCGACGGGGAGACGATGGAGTGTGACCGTGATCACCCCCTTGTACAATTCCTAGTACTGGGCCTGCGTGTCACCAGTGAACAAGACAGATTTGAATTTGACTAAGAGATGCCTTGCATCATCAGATTTACTTTTATTACTATACATTTAAGTGTCTCAAAGTACACATGTGCAAAATTTCCCAGTGAAGTCAGTCATTCAGACCAAAAGATGTATGCACATAAGCACACACGCATACACACATACATTTTATATATATAGCTTATGATATACAATAAAATCCAATAGATTTCATATAAAATACTGTTAAAATATAGAGCAGCAAAGTCCTGGCAAAACGTTCCCTGATTTTTTTTGGAGCAGACCCTGGATCCACTCCAGGGCATCCTCTGGGTCCTTGGTGGCCCTGGCCCCACTCCAACCAGGGGCCATCACTGACTGCAGTATCTGAGGTCACAGCCAATGGCAGGCACTGTTTGCTACAGGGTTTCTTCCCAGCACTTGTATTATTAGCCTTCTCAGGATTAGAGCTGGACATTTCCTCTTCAATCTTATTGTCGGAGAATACATTTGGTCCTCAAAAACAGTTTTGTAGGGTTGAGTATTTTTTGTTTTTTAAGAAAGTTGCATTTTTTTTCCTTGGTGGAGAAAAACAACCAACAAAAATATAAACCTAAGCTGTTTGTGATGGAGTGGACAACTTTTTTACTTCAACTCAAGCTCAGTGGTCATGAAATGTCAAGACATCCCTGTCCTCTTTTTGAAAATGTTGCAACATTTACTTCAAAAACATGATCTGCATTGTGATTCTAGATTATAGCTTGTAGAAAAACAACTCTGACTTGTCCAAATTATCAGAGATTTGAAAAATCCCCTGCACTACCCACACAGGGCTGACAAAGGGTGGCACTCCGGGTCTCTGTGGATGGCACACTGAGTGATCTCTCGTTGGTGCCCTGGAGACCCAAGTTCTCCTCCTGTCACGTGGGAAACGCTCAGGCTGTTGGTAATGGCCCTTGTCAGTTACCAACCAATCCATGGGTCTTCAGGTCCTTCCTTTAGGACCTTTAGGTCCTTCCTATAGGTCCCATGAAATCAGGTAGCACCTAGAGGTCAGACCGGGTTAGGAGGGGCTGAAATCATCTGCTCCTGGTAGGTCAATCCAAATACCTGGAACAGGTTCTAGGTTAAGAATGCTGGCAATCTGAAGAAGGTGGTGAGGCCACAGGTTAGACTGAAGTGGAAGTTAGAGGAGATGCACACTAGGGAAGGGAGTGAGCCACGATGCATTTTTTCAAAAGCTAGAGTTTTAGGTTCCTGGATTTCTTCCCTTGGAGCACAAATAGGGCTGTAAGTAGAAACCTTGACCCTACTTCATCTGTCAGCTCCCTCCTGGGCTAAATCATATTACATCAATCTGGGGACTGAAAATTACATACACAAATGTGCACATAAAGCACAGGAGAGGTTATGTCCATCATAAAACCAAAGCTGCCCCTGCCTTTTCTTCCACAAGATCCAGCTTTAAGGAAATTAACGGATAGTGGAAAATCCTGATGCTGTTTGTAAGCTGAACTGGGAATTGCCTTTTTAGGAAGTAAACATGAGTCTTAGATCACTGAGAAAGGGTGTTTTCTGGGCCCACCTGGCCCTCAAACCCTTAACTAAACCTGATAACGAGAGTAGTTTTCTGTCTTGATCCTGTCCCTAGGATCCAGAAACAGCCTGGAGACTGAGATCCCAATAGGATTTCTCATAGCACAGGCTAAACAATGATTAAATTATACAAACACAGCGGTGGTCTTATGGGAGGTTGGGGGGGGAGGGGGCAGAGAATCACCAGTTCCTATGGCAATACAAGCAGCACGGTCACTTGGCTCCAAAGCCTCCTTAGGACAGTCATGGGAGGAAGAGCTAAAGAAATTTGACCGTGAGGGTAAGGTACATACAGTTTGCATAAGACTCATAGATTGAGGAGGATTCAGTACAGGTACCACTACAGCCCAGAAATGCAAGGATCTGAAACCTCACCTGGGAACTAGAATCCTCTCTTCCCGCCATGTTGGAAGGACCAAACCAGTGTCCTGCCTGTCTGTCCCCTGCCCAGACTCAGAGAAATGTACATGGATAATTAACTACTTTGGTATGAACATAAAACTCTTTCCCTAGATCCCCAATCTATAACAATAGCACCAGGGGATGGGATGCTTCCCAGAGAAGTTTTAAAAAACCACACTGTGTGAAGTTGAGGGAGGGCTACAGTCCTCTCTTCCATTGTGCTGAGAAAATACAGAGTCTGGCAGTAACACACAGTTAATACAGCCTTTAAAAATAGAAAGGCGAGGGGGAACCCAAACCAAAGTCTAGGGTGCACAGAATGATGCCATAGCAGCAGGCAGATCCTCCACTTACAACATGAGGAAAGGGCAGAATGAAGGGCAGAGGGCATGTGCAACTGCTGGGCCAAAAGCAAAGATGGAAGTCACGTGCACAGGGGACTAGAAGAACAGATCATATGCATATGGTTGCTTTATCCAATCCAAAGTTTGGGGAGTGGAGGGGTAAGGAGATAAGGAAGTGTGGCAGGAAAGGAAGGAAGGCTCTGAAGAAGTAGGCATTGTTATAGCTAAAGTAAAGAAGCCAGCCTTGAATGGCCACTCGGGTTGTGTTGTGTAAGAGTCAGGGCGTCCCATGCCTTAAGGGCCCCTGGCCAAAAGCTGGAGATTGGTTTTGGCAGTATGGCTGTCCCCTCCCTCCCTCTTACTCCTGAAAGAGAGGCCTGAAGCCTGAAGTTGTGACAGCACCAGCAGCACAATGATGATTGGACTGGATTCCTCTCCTCTTTTGAAGTAGTGTCAGCTGGACTATGTCAAACTCAGGGTACGCCCAAAACAAGATCTTCTTTACATTTCTGAGAATTTAAAATAAAAATAGAACCCAAAAAAGACAAGTTGGAAAAGATGTGTGTGAAACCTTTCTAGTGATCTCTGAGACCAATCTCTTCGCCTCCACTCAACAAACATCTCTGCCAATAATCAGACTTGTTACCTTTGGAGAAATCAACAAGCTTACTGTGTGGATTTGACCCAAAAGGTGACCAAATGGGATGGTAAGGCCAGGAAGGAGAATGTATCTAATCGCTGACACAGAGCTGAGACCTCATTCACATCTGGCAAAACGAACCATGGCCTGTAGAGGGAGGCCCAGTTCAAAACTTTGATTTAAAAAATAAAAATTAAGAAAAAACCAAGCCAAACAAAACACCTTCAAGATAGTGAAGCAGCATTTTCCCCCTCATCGGGTTGGAAGGGAAGGCATCCGGGGTGATGGAGTGTGGAGGCTGTTGGGACACAGCATCACAAACCAAAGAGAACATTTTTCAAGTAGGAAAGAGCCGTCTCATTAGAGAGCATCTGAATGTGCTCATTCCCCTTCAGCTCCAGCAGGGTCACCTCATACTTCTGCTGGTTCACCCACTTCTGGCAGTGCAGAGAGCTCTCCACGTTCACCGTGCCATCACCTTCACCATAGAAGATCTTGGGGTCTCGATCAGGAAAACTTTCATAATAGAAAGAGTCAGGGGTCTGGATACCAGTACCATATAGGCAATGGAGCCGGACGCCAGGCGGTGTCATCTGATAGACCAAGGGCTCTGTGTCTTGTCTCATGAACCAGCCATCCTCAAAGCCAATATCCTTATAGAACTTCTCATAGTCCCGCAGGGTGTAGTTGGCTTTGGGTGTTCTCACAAAGACCTTGTCTGAGGACCAAGTATAATTATAGGGAAGCAGCCAATTGGTTGAGACAGCAGATCTCTGTTGCTCTCTGATTTTCAGAGGACTGATGACCGGAATTCTGTTGTTGTCTCCTGTAGTAGGGTAAAGGCTTTGGTTATTCATTATGTCTTGCCACCTGACTCCTCTCCCTGCCTACTAAGCAACTCTTAGCTCAGGGGGTGAGTAAACACCTACTGACCCATCCAGATCAACCAAGTGGGAATCAAGAGTATGGGTCTATCTAAGGTCAAATTTGCACTAAAGGAGTCCCTTCTCCTTGCAGAAAAGAGTCATGGCAGGTTTGCTTCCCACTAGCCATTATCTTTGGCCTTTGACCACTCTGGTTTAGCCACCCCTACAAGATAACCCACGACAAAATTTCTCACTGCAGTGCTTCTTTAGGCACAGGGCAGGATGCCAGAGGGTTAGACTGAGATCCAAAGTGGATCGAACTCAAGAAAGAAATAACTGAAGACTTTCTCCATCCACAATCCATAAAGAAATAGTGGCAGGCATGACACATAAAGCCACCAGGTGTCACTGCTGACTCACAAGGCAGAGGCCAAGGGGATTCCCAAGTTCATGTTCATAACTTCCAGAGCTGAAAGAGACCTCAGGTCTTCTACTTCTACTTATTTTTAATGATAAGGAATATAATGCATAGGATGGTGAATTGACTTGCCAAAAGACACACACCTGGGATTCCCATTTACCTCTGAGAATCAAACTCCCAACAACCAGTTCATTACACTACTCTGGCCCTATTACTCACAATAGCCCAATACCATAAGGGTTGCCTAACAGAGCCCAAGCTCAGGCAAACAGCAAAGAACACCCTTCCTAAACAAATGCCCGGGAGGAGGAAAGGAGAAGCATAGAACTGTCACACACAAGGGCCTACAGAGCCCTGAGGGTGTACCTTCTGTAACCCCTTCATTTTAAAGATGAAGGCACTGAGGCAAGTTGACAGCTATGACAACTACGCCCGGAAGGTCTCCAGGGAGATGTGCCACTTGCCAGCTATATAAATTTAAGCAAATTATTTCTTTGACCCAGGTCATCATTTCTCTCAAAGTGAAGTAAGAGGGGGTTAGACAGGAGGGTCGATCTCAAAGGGACCTTCCGTACATTCTTTAACCCTGAAGATGAGCCCTGGGGTCTCTGGAGCAATAACAGCAAACGAAAATCACTAACTGGAGATGTGACTTTCTGTTCAGTGGAGACAAACAGTAAGAGTGATATGGATATGGTGCTTTCAAGTTTGTCGAGCACTTTACAGGCATTGTAGAATCAGCTGCTTAGAGTGGGAAGGGCCCTTATGGGCTCCGAAGTCCGACAGGAGGAACTGACACACACTCAGCTACCACGGGTCTGAAGCAGGATTGGAATCCAGGTCTTCCTGAACTCCCTCTCCCCTGCCAAGCATTATCTAACAGGAGCCTAGTGGCAACCGTGGGAGGTAACGCTGCTATTATCTCCCTGTTATAGATGAGGAAATGAAAGCTTAGATGGAATAAGCCACCCGACTATAATCCTGAGCTACTGCCAGGCCTGGGACTGAACCCAAGCTTTCCACCATGCTGCCTCCCTCCAAATGATCGGCAGCTTCAGTGAACTGTCTTGGCTTGGGACATGGTGTTATCAAGACAAATGCTATCCTAGATGGCAATAAGAAATATCCAAGTGATCAGGAAGAGTCTCTGTCCTGATCAAGTGACACCTGAACACTGCTCAGGCTAGCAGACAATCACACTCCACTTGGAAATGCTGAAGGAAGCCTTCTTTCCCTTTCTTTCTCCCTCCTTCTTTCCCTCTCTTTCTTCCTTTCCTTTTTTCTTCCTTCTCTCCCTCCTTTCCTCGCCCTCCTTACTTCCCTCTTTCTTCCTTTCCTCCCTTTCTTCTTTCTCTCCCTCTCTCTCCCCCACCTTGCCTCCCTCTCTTCATTCTCTTTCTCTCCCCCTCCTTCCCTCCCTTTCTTCTTCTCTCCCTCTCCCTCTCCCTCCTTCCCCCCTCTCATCATAAACAACATGGCAGGCAGTTTCTAGTTGAATCAGTTACCCTAACACAAGGAAGGAAAGACAAAAGAGCTGAAGAGGCCACAGACAACAACTGTGAATGGCTGACCCGCCGGGCACATGCCACCCTCACAGCCACTGCTGCAGGATCTCTGGGAGATCCTCCCTTCAGAAAGACAATCAGGAAGCAGACGTTAAAGAAAACAGAAAGCTGAAACCTTGCCCAGCCAAGTATGCTGATGGGCTCCCAGGGATAATCACTATACGCACTGTCTAGAAGAGATGGCAATAAGGCCCTAACACTTTGATTCTATCAATGAGGAATGATAGACAAAGCCTTGATTCTACTCATGACCTTGCCCTTTCACAGCAGGACCCCAACCCCTGTCCCTACACTCTACCTTCTCCCAGTAGCAACCTACCTGAAGCTAGCACTCGAAGGGTCTTAGCCACTCCTCCCCAGGGAGCGCCCAGAGCCACAAAGGAATGGATGTACTTGTCTTTCCAGTCCTGTGACTGCTGGTTGAGGAAGTAAAGTGTATACATGTTGCCCATGCTATGGGCGACGAGGACAACGGGGCCTCCGTACTTCTCATACATCATCTCAATCATCTGGCGGAGGGCATGGAAATAGTATCCATTTTCATCTAAGAGAGAAAGTGAGGCAGGTGCAGATTAGAGAAAGTGGAAAAATATCCACAAGAAGGTTTAAGATGAAAACTTGGGACATCCATTGGGCTAGCTATAAGAACTGGAGGTGTAAGGGCCTGAACAAAATTAGGAGATGCCAGGTAGGACATTCTATTTCTATTCTAATCTTTTTTTTTTTGGACAAGACAGAAATGGGGTGAAAGACACATTTATTAAGGGGACAATTTTTAGCTTTCCCTGCGAGGGCCTTCATCCCTCTAACAGAACATAAACTGGCTTGCAACAGAATGACTCATGTTCAGGTAATTGTAAAGGCTTTCTCCTTAGGGACTCAGAGGAAGGGGACACACTCCTTGTCACACACAAAGCCTGGGCAAATGGCATCCATTCAGTCAACAGCACTTACTTGGGGCTCTTCGCCAGTCATAGGGAGCTGCTTGGACATCTTCACCTCTTCTGTAACCCCAGCCTACCAGGCTCTCTACCAGAGTGAAGAAATAAGCTCCTGCGAAGGACAGACACAGCACCAAAATGATCAGTGAGTGGCTCCCGGGACCACCTTGATTCTGCAACATGACTCACTGTCACAGCTCGTCTGGAAACCTGATCTGATGCCAGAGAACGTGAGAATGCCGACTATTCTCATTTGATAGGACAGCTATTATCCTGCAAGGGGAAGTAGGAAACACAGCACTTTGTGGACATTAAAAAGTGTAAGAATCTTCAGTTTCCTCATCTACAGAATGAAAAGGATGGACTAGACTAGACAGATAATCCCAGAGGCACCTTCCAAATCTATCTTCATGATTCTGCAAGCCTACGAATCCTTACAAAGCTGGCATGAGCGCATTAGTGTGTGGCCCACCACAATCTCTTCTTATTCCACAAAGCGTGCTGCCATGTTCTACAAAAGACACCCAATAATTAGAATTAACCACAGAAAATCCCCAAAATAAAAAGGAAATCAAGTTAGAAATCACTTTAGAGGATTGAGTCAAAGATTATTCTGATCCAAAATTCACCTAATCATCACCACACACTGCCTTATCACCCAATTCCAAGGCCAGTGGGGGAGGTAGGGCAGCTCAATGGAAAGAGCCCCAGGACTAAGGAGTCAGGGAGCCTTGGCTTTATGCAAAAGACTTAAAGCTTAAAGGGAACCTAACTATGTCACAGCAAAGATGAAATGATTTGCCCAAGACCATACAGGCAGTGGGGAGAGGCAGGAGATAAGAAGAATCCAGATTCTCTGACTCTAAATTCAGTCCTCTTGTCGCCTCACCATTCCGATTCTACTAATTAGCTGTGACCCACAACCAATCCAAGCCTCAGATGTTGGCCTAGATGACTGGATAAGGTATCGCTTAGCTTCATCACTCAGCGTACCCTTCTCACACTCTGATGATTTTCCAAGTTTCAAAATAAAGTTTTGTTTTGAGATGTCACCACATGGAGTGGTCAATACTTAAGAATTACTTTGAAGAAAAAAAAACTAAAAGCTGCCTTATGACTGAAAAAAAAATCTCTCCTTTTCACAACAACATATCATCAGCTCTGTGAATCTGGTGTGTGGAAATCACATGATACCAGCAAAGCATCAATTGACCTTTATTCCAGAGGCAAGGCCTCACAGTACTTCTCAAAAAACTACAGCATCTGCTAAGAAACAGGCAGCTCATAGATTTGGAGCAAGGAAGGCCCTTTGGGGTCAGCTTGTCCAACCTCTTCATTTTACAGATGAGGAGACTTTAAAAGGTAAAGGAATTGGCCCAAGGTCCCTCACGTGGTGTGCCAGGTCACTGACTCCAGGTCCAGCGGTCTTTCCGCATCAATCAATAGCTCCCAGGTATCTGGAGCCTTCCTAGGACACAACTGGTAACAGCCCTCGATTTGGAGTTAGAGGCATATGCCTGAATCTTGCTTCTGCTACTGATTTCCCTTCTCTGAATCTCCATTTTCTTCTTCATTTAAAAAAAAAAAAAAGAGAGAAGGTGGTACAGGAGTAGAGAAGAGATAGAAGAAATGATCTGTAAGATGACAAGATTTAGTCCTGGGATCTTTTATCTAGTTCTAACCCCTTATTTTAAAGATAAGGAACCTGTCAAAGGCCAGCCCACTGACAGGCATTTAATAAGTATCTCCTTTGTGTCACACAGGTATTAAGTGTTGGGGATACAAAGAAAGGCAAAAACACGGTGAGCCACCAGGCTGGCATTCAAACCCCAAGCCTGGGATTCCCAACCTAGTGCTCCTGACCCTCTGTCCCTCTGCCTCCTGCAAACTCAAAGGGCAGGAATTCCATCCTTCTACTCCCTGCCAGGAGGAAAAATTGGTTTTATCTTCCTCATTCCTTGAGGTTTGGTACCTCCTTTTCCATATCTTCCCAGACTACTTTGAGCCATACCAATCCCTTCCTAGCTCCAAACTTGACAGTACTTAGGACCTATATCTTAGTAATCCTCACCTATCATCCAAGTAACACCTGTGTTAGCATCCAATCTTTGCATGTGTTTACGACTGGCTTCCCTAAAGACTAAACTCCTTCAGGGATAAGACCACATGTCCCCTGCAGAAATAAAACAATGCCTTATACTGTCAGGCTTGTTAATTACGTGACAACCCAAACCTCAAAACCACAACTCAGGTTTATAGGTCTCTCTGAGTTTCCCCACAGTTACCTTGTTTTGGTAAGCAGTACAATTTATTATTATTATCATCATCACCATTGTACATACAGGGAAAGTGAGCCTCTGAGAAGACATATTCACAACTCTGACTTGAGATTTATTCAGGTACACAGCAGCAAGGTGTAAAGGGAAACGCTTTGCCATGGCATCAGAAGACCCGAGTTCAAATCTAAACTTTTGTCACTCAGCAACTGTGACCTTGGGCAAATCAGCCTCAGCTTCTTAATCTGGAAACCAGAGAGGATAACAGCTGGCCTCCTTACCTTGGGGAAACTGTAAGGACCAAATGAGAATGAATGAAGAAGTGCTTTGTAAACTATAGAAACATGGATTTCAATCCCACCAAATCTTGTCCTTACAAGAAAAAAAAAACAAAAGACACAAACGGTTTCTATTCAGATGCTGAGGAAAATCAGGAGGGAGGTACCAGGGGGACAGGATACTACCTACCAAAAGAAACTTTGCTAGGATCGAGGTATTCCACAGAAAAGGTGTCTCCAAAGCCAGGAACCTTCACATCCACCCCATCTGGGGACTGAGTGGTCCTGGTGGTTCTATTGTATATCAACCTGTTGGAAAAGTTAAAACAACAGATAAATATTGAACTATGTGAAAGTGTCCAACAGTACAGCAACAAGCAGGGAACATAATGGGGAGGCTTCGAAGCAAAAGGCACCTAATGTTCATTCCCTCATCCTGTTGTGATTGAGATGCTCAACAACACACAGATCAGAACACACATACTAAAACGTGTCACCTCAAGGCTCTGTACTTCAATCCATCAACAAATATCTATTAAATACCACTGGGGATCCCGACAAAACATCCCTACCCTCAAGGAACTTAGGAGAGTAAACGTAAAGTTTACGGAAAGTTTAGGAAAGTAAACCTAAGTAAGTAAAGGTAGGTCCCACAATTACAAATAATGCCTCTGAAGTGATCCTATACATTTGTATCCACACAATTTGAAGTTACAATTATGTAAAATATGGTAATTAGTTCCAGCCCATTGTAAATATTCTGTGGAAATTCAAATAATTCAATCAATTACAAAATTAATTATTCTCACTAATCAGGACCTAGCTGCATGTGTCTGCAAGATTTACACACACACACACACACACACACACACACACACGGAGAAAAATGGGGTGAGGGTGAGGAGAGATGAGGAGAGAGAAAAATGGGGTGAGGGTGGGGGAAGAGATGAGGAAAGGTCTAAACTGAGGGGGTAGCTAAGCCTGAAGGAAAGCAGAGATTCTAACAACAGGTAAGGAAGCATTGTGTCCCAGGTTGAAGAGTGTTAAAGGCAAAGAGATTCAAAATGGGTGTCTCCGTGATATCTTTCTTGATACTTTTTTCTCTAAAAAGTGTCTAATAGGAGAGGATGGTGAACACTATCAAATGTTGCAGAGGTCAAGAAAAAATGAACGTTGAGAAAAGGCCACTGGTTTTGGTAATCAGGAGATCACTGGTAATTCTGGAGAAAGCAGTCTTGGGTTGGGCGATAAGACCAAAAGTTATACTGCAAAGAGCTGAAAAGTGAACGGAGCTAGAGGAAGTGGAGGCTGCTCTTTCTAGTACAGATCAAAAAAAGAGGAAGTAAGAGCACAATTACAAAACACTCTTCACACAAATAAAGACGGATCTAAATAATTACAGAAATATTAATTGCTCATGAGTAGACTGAGCCACAATACTACATAATTGATTTATTTATTTAGGGCCTTGCCAATCACACTACCAAAGAATTACTTTATAGTTAAGGAAAAAAAAATTCACCTGGAGGAACAAAAGGTCAAGAATATCAAGGGAATTAATGAGAAAAAAATGGGAAGAAAGTGGGAATAGCAGCACTTGATCTCAAAAATTAGATCAATCATCAAAACAATTTGGTGCCAGGTAAGAAATAGAGAGGCTGATCAGTAGAGTAGATTATACAGAATATTGTGATATGTAGAATAAACAATATACAGATATAAATGAGCATACTGCTCTAGTATTTGATAAATCCAAAGATATCAGCCACTGAGGAACTTACTTTTGACAAAAACTGCTGAGAAAACTGGAAAGCAGTTTGGTAGAAATTAGGCAGGGATAAATATCTCACACCATATACCAAGACGAGCTCAAAATGAGTATATGATTTAGACATAAAGGGTGATAACCTAAGTAAACTAGTGGAGCATGGAAGAAATTACCTATCAGTTCTATGGATAGATGAAGAGTTCACAACCAAACAAGAGACAGAGAGGTGTTCATGGAAGATAAAACAGGTAATTTTAATTACATAAAGTTGAAAAGTTTTTGCACAAACAAAACCAACGCAGCCAGCTAAAATCAGAAAAAAAGCAGGAAACTGGGAAATACATCTTTGCAGCAAGTTTCTCTGATAAAGATCATATTTCTAAAATACTTAAGGAACTGAGGCAAATTTACAAAAATGAAAGCCATTCCCAAATTGATAAATGCTCAATGGATATTAATAGGCAGTTTTCAGAGGAAGAAATCCAAGTTATCAATAACCATTAAGAAAAAATGCTCTAAACCACTAAATACTAGAGAGATGCAAATTAAATTAAAACAACTATAAAGTACCACCTCAATCCAACAGATTGGGAAGACTTATATGAGCTGATGCAAAGTAAAGTGAGCAGAACCAGAAGAACAATTTACACAGTAAACAAAATAATGCAACAATAAATCAACTGTGGAAGACTTGCCTACTCTGATCAATATAACAATCTACAGCAATTACAAAGGATTCATGGTGAAATATGCTATCTATTGCCAGAGAACTGATCAGGACTTAAGAATGCAAACTGAAGCATCTATTTTCTTTTTCAGAATGCAGCTAATGCAGAAGTTTTGTTTTGTATGACTTTGTAATGGGTTTTTTATTTCTTGCCTTCTCAATGGGTAGAGGAAGGAAAGAAATTGGAATTGAAAATAATTTTTTTTTTAAAGAAGACGCAAAGCTTTTTTTTTTTTAATTTGGCCACAAAAGGGATACAATAGCTAGAGATAATGGTACTTCTTATAGCAATGCTGCCCTTTCTCATATTTGGGAGTCCTCTTTAGGAATGTTCTTCAGGACTTGAATTTTAGTCCTAACATGCTATGGTTTGGGAAATCTTTGTGTTCTCCTTCTAAGGCACTTACAAAGGGTTGAAAGAAAAATGGGGAGAGGCTTGAGCTAATTTGGGTACAGGATGTCGTTTGCTCTAAAGAGTTAACTTTATTCATGAACTATGAAGCTTCTGAGGCAGACACCTGTGTTCTTTGTTTAGCTGTCATGGGTTACAAAGAATCAGTAGCTGAAAGTCTCCCAGAAGCCCCTGCTCTTCCTATTCCCTTGAGCTGTCCTAGCTAATCATTTAAAAAGGGTGAAATATTCACCTGATCCAGAATGCTACACAGAATAATGGATGTCAAGGGGTTCAGATCTGAGTGGAATGCAAGAGGACCTGAGATACTGATCAAGCTATATGCATGTATGTCCAAAAAGCCACAAAGTATCTGAAAGATACCATGTTAAAAAGGCAATGCATTTTCTCCCGTTGATAAAATGGTGAAGTGAGCTGGTGGGTACCCAGGCTAGTTAAATGCAGAACCTCTGGCCCAAAGGGAATGCTGTGTTCTTGCTTCACTTGATCAAAAGTTTGAAGAGAAATTCAGAATGCAAGGGTTTGGATGTGGATTTTCTTGTCACTGAGCATATCCAGGTCAAGCAGGCATTCTCATAGGGCTCATGGCCAAATCAAGCCATATACAAGTTCCCCTTTGCATGCTAAGATAATCAAAAAGGAAACAATTGCTTCTGAGCCAGAAGGAGGTTGCTCAAAAGGAAGCATTACCCCAAAAGAAACTGAAGAAACAAAGACTCATGGCAGGAGAGAAAATGGGACGTGAATATGCCAAGAAAAGTGAAGTTAAAGCAAGGTACTGGATGTAAAACCTGGTTTCAAGTTTCATTTCTGCTTCTTACTATCTTCCTCTGGGAGACAGGACTTAGATTAGAGGACTGGATTCTAAGGCCCCTTCTAATTCTACGAGCCCCCAAATTAATACATGGCCTACATAGAAAAGGTCATATTATATAAACAAATGAGAAGAGTGGGATGGCCATGGATGAAGAAGAAAGAGACCAAACCAGGGTCAAAGGGAATCAAAGGAGATTTTCTTTTAAAGACAGTTTCAATTGTACATCCAAAATCAATGGTTAGAATTAAAAGGAACAGTTAAAAGGGGGGGGGGGTCTTTCTCTGATTAAGGTTTTATATCCAAAACATATAAATACCTTGTACCCTTTGCAAATTGGCAAAGATGACAAAAGATGGTAATAATCAATGTTTAGAGAAGCTGTGGGAAAATAAAATAGACACACTGATACACTGTTCATGGAACTGTGAAGTGGTACAACCATTCTGCAAATCAATTTGGAATTATGCAAAGTAACTAAAATGTCCATACCCTTTGACCCAGAGGTTCTACTATGAGGTTTATACCCCCAAGGAAGCCACCGATGAGAAGAAAGTTCCCACATACATCAAAATATTTGCAGCAGCACTTTTTTGGGAAAGGTAAAAAATTGGAAATAAAATAGATACCCATGAACTGGTGAATAGCTAAACAAATTGTGGCACACGAACATAATGGAATACTACTTTGCTATAAGAAATAGTGAATGTGATGAATACAGAGAAGCATAGAAAAATATATGTGAACTGATGCAGAGCAAAGTAAACAGAAACAGAACCAAGAAAACAATATACATAGTGACTACAAAAATAAATGGAAGAACAACCACAAAATAATCAAAAGTCAATGTTGCAAAATTATCAAGTGTGGCTCATTAAGAGACAGGAGAAGATTTTTCCAACCCACCCCTTTGAGGAGATGGGAAGCACACAGGCATTGTACACTGAGCAGTTTATGACTTTTTCAATGTATCAGTTGGTTAAACAGATTTTTCCCTCTTTTCTCTTGTCTTTAAAAACTACAATTATGTTACATGGGATGGTTCTCTGGGAAGGGAACGAGGAAGGATACTAGAGGAAACTATGGTGATGTAAAAAAAGGGCTATCAGTAAAAATTCATTTTTAAAAAGAAAAAAAAGCACAAGAGCTATTCCCCAATATATGAATGGACAAAGAATATGAACAGGCAGTTCGGAAGAAATCCAAGGTATCAAAACCATATGAACCTCACCAAGTTTGAGGCCTGTTGATTGCCCCCAACTTGGTTTAGTTTAGCCCATCTGGTGAAGATGGTTTACCAGGGTGTGGCCACTGTGTATGCTACAGCTTCTTAGGGCTGCAGTTCAGTTGGGTGAATCAGGTGGACACCAAAGGTGGATAAGCAGCCCTGAAAACAGTTGGGCAAGCCTTCACACTACAGGTACTAGACCTCCTGAACACCCCATACACTTTAGTATAATATTATGAAATAATTAGAACTTGAATGGAATGGATGCAGAGAAAGTGAACTGGGCTGCCTGTACCTGATGATTCTTTTGGCCATAGAAACCCAAGAGAAACCAAGAAAAATACAAAATGGCCCTCCATCTCAAGTGACAGTGGCAGAGGGCGCTACAAAATCCAGTATTTAAGCTGTCTATAAACATTAACTTAATTGTTGGCCATCTAAATGTAAAATAATCTTTTCAATCAGGTGTCTGTTTATAGTTAGACCACCGACTTGTGAGAATAAAGATCAAAACCAACACCAAAGTAGAAAAAATAAAAATGAAAGAAAGCTATGACAAACCATCCAGGGCCTATCGACCTAAATAGGCCTGTTCATTTTGAAATGGGAAATGGATTTTTTTAAAAAAGCAACAATCAGCATTTCCTTAAGGAAGTGCAACTAATGCAAATCAAATGCCACAATAAAGAGACCCACTGCTTAGAAACCACCTCTGTAATCAAACACTGCTCTCCTAGACAAGAAGAATACACGTGAAGGCTTTAGGAATCCAATCCACCCTCCAAACTTTGTCTCATTAATCTTTCGTACATTTTACATTCCAGCAAAAGTGTTCTCCATTCCCCACTGTCATAGGGTCCCCTGCTGCCATTTCTGTACCTTGGCTCACTCTAGGCCCCACATGTTTGGAATGGACTGCCCTTCCCCCTCTTCTCCATCTCCATGTGAAAGCCTCTCCCCTTCAAGGGACAACTCAGGTGCTGCTCCTTCTCCTTCCAATGCCTTGGGTTTCAAAAAGCACAGTATTCCCTGTCTCTGCCACTAATTCTCTAACACCTAGAGCAAGTTACTTGCATTCCATGGGTCCCAATTTCTCATCTGTAAAATAAATGAAGTCCATTATCTCCAAAGTCACTGCCAGTTCTGTGAGTCAGTGATTCTAGTATCAACTTCACAAGGTCAACATGAAGAGTAAATGAGGATGTCTGTGACAAGTGTGAAATACCATCAAGTTTAAGGTTTTATCAATTCCTAGGACCCCAGATTTGGAAGAGTTGCAAGAGATTTTTCAAGTCCTACACCCTCACTGACAGACAAATTAACTCATTATTTGTTCAAGCTTTCTTTGTCTTGCTACTGCTATCGAGACCTCTGAGGGATGCTTAGGGAACTGTACTAACCTAACATAGGCTCTTTTATCACCTTCCATACAAGGCCACAATAACCATTCCCACCCCTGGTGGGAAGGATTCAGCCTAGACAAAGGACAATAGTTGTTGGAACTGATCCCAGCAGAGCACCGGGAGAAACTCCAGCATTCCAACAAAATGTCAGGTACTGACAAATGTCTTCTGGCCCTGTGCTTTTCCTGAGAATGAGCTGAAACCAAAACCAATGGCCATCAAGGAGAGAAACATCATTAGTCCAAGCTGCACGTGTATGAGTCCCAGAGGCAAGTGCCACATTTTGGCAGAATTACACAACTAGAAAACAATCAACACCATTCATGCTGGATGTGTAACTGGGAAAGGAGTATTTGGGGGATGAGGGCAAAGAAGAGAATGTTCTTTTCCTTAGACTTCATTATACAGTGAACCTTGAAGCTCAGATCCAAAGCTAACTAGGAAGATATTCCCTACCCTTGTCCCTGATGAAAGAAACAAACTTACATGATTTCAGTCCAATGTTATACAAGTTGCTACTTGAAAAGGCTATGGAAATTTTGACCCTGACTGTAAAAATATTGTTTCCATCTTACAGACAAAGATACTAGGACTCAGACGGGCTACTAAGTGACTTGCCTATTACTACACAGCCAGTAAGTGGGACTAGAATCCAGTTCTCCCGACACTAAATTCTATGCATTCTCCTTCCCCTTGGCTGCAACAGAAGCCATCTGGTTGAAGGCCTAGAAAGATCATTCATATGGAATATAGATTGTTGTGGTAGAAGGCACTTTAGAACACAAAAAATTATTTTTTTTAAAAGGCCATGAAGAAGTATTTTTATGCCTGAAAATGGCTTAGAACTCACTAAAATTTACTTCCCATCAGCCATTAATAAAAAAGAATTTTAGAAGCTGCCTGAATCCTGCCATAGCAAGGTCAGGTAATTGGCATCATGTCAATAATCAGGGAGCAAAGCTTGTGTATAAATGTGTTCTTGGGCCTGTTTCATCATCTGCAGACACCACATTTGGCAGGAAGGGAGGGAAAAGGCTGAGGAAATTTTTTTAGTCCTTCGATTTAGACCCCTAGAACTTAAGGCATGGGTGAAGTTCATGTGATAAGCCCTTATAATGGCTCTCTCTAGAAAAAAAGTCAGCTTTAAATCCTGAGCATGTAACTATCATCTCAGTTTCAAGAGACCCTTACCTACAAACATAGTCTCTCCATCTAAGCTTCTTACAGGCAAAGACAGTGCCATTTTCTCCCCTGTGTCCTTGTAATGAATGAAGAGGAGGCTGAGAGTAATTTTCCCTTCTGAGACTAAGGATTGCATCAGATAGCACCACCGCTTCCAAAATAAGATATTCCACTTGGGACTTTTGTGCAGGAACATCAAGCTCCCTGGGGAAGTCAGAAGTCCCTCTTTTTGTGAGACAGGGCCAGAGTGGGGGTGGAGGAGCACTTTTACACCCAACATATCTGCATCCCCTTTGAGAATACCACTCCATAAGAAACTGAGGCCTGCACAATGACAATCTGGAAACCCCAAAGTCAATTCATGTATGGTCCTAATTTTTTGTTCTGCTTTGAGTATGGACATGTTCACTTTACTTGGTATTAGTGTGTTGGTAAGCAAAATGGGCTCTTAGCACTCAGTTCAACCAAGTGCCCTTGAAGAGTTTGGCTTTTGTTTCCTTTGATTAATTCAGTGTATTTCATTGAGTCTTACTAGGTGCTAAGCCCCAGGCCCAAACCCCAATTAGGTGCTAAACCTATGTGGGTGTGAAGCTTTCAGGGTCCTAAGGAGAGGTGCTAACTCCACAGCCAATCATAGCAGTCTAAGTTCTGGTCATTCAGATGACGTTTGATGACATCTGAAATGGTATAAGAAAAGACAGAGCCATTTGCTCAGGGCTCTCACTCTTGGTGGCACAATGATGCGGAGACTCTGGGCAGCTGTAGCTAAGAGCCCTCCAGCTCGTAAACCCAGATGCTGGGACTTTGTTAAACTCTGGTAACTATGCATTGGGATTTGAATCTGACAAGGTTTGTTGATGTTTGTACTTTGTTTGTATTTTGCTCTGAAGTTCAGGGTGCTGGCTTTTTCCCCTGAACTAAGTGAGTGATATTTGTATGCTGGATTAAAATAAGCTTGTTAACCCCTTAACGCTGCTTTCCTTAGTAAAGCAGATCAAAAGAACCCGGGCTTTTGCAGTGTGCTGGTAGCGTTGTTGTTGGGCTTGTGTTGGTCTTTCACCCCCACAACAGCTGCTAGCCAGATTGTTGAAACAATTAGTTAAATTCAGGATTGAAATTTTAAAAGAAGAAAAAAATTCCCAAAGCCAAACACTATAAGGGGAGGGAGCAAGGGAAGGAAAGAAGCAGGGAGGAAGGAAGGAGAGAAAGAAAGCAAGTAAGCTCAGAGCAAGTTGTCCATGGTCCCCATCTTGCTTGTTCTAGTATGGGATTAGTAAAGGTATAAGAAGAGCCTTGGAATAGAGGTTTCCCTAGCAGAGTCAAGGGGCTGTTCCCCAAGGAGGCTGACTCCTGAAGTAACTGGCCTGTCCAATGTGCCAGTCAAAGGTCTGAATGAGGCCCACCTGATGTTATCAATCCAACAGTCGATGATGAGAGGAAGGAGCAGCTCTAAATTCAACCAGAGGGTAAAATAACTGTCCGTCTTCTTGCAGCACAGGTAATGGACTACCGTAGGTTTGTCTAGCTTGGCTTCCAGCTGGTTTCCCAAGTCACCAGGTACTGCAAGAAAGAAAAAGGCACAGTGTGAGATGCCCAGTGACAGCAGAATGGTTTCAGGAATAATGAACCATTAGGACACTGGCCAATGGGATCACATGCTACAATTACTGAAATTCCCTCAGTATTATCAAAGTTCCTGATTAACTGAACTCTACTCCCAGGCCATGGTTTACCTAAGACTCTTGTCACTTCAATATAATGGGACAAAACCCAAAGGCAGCAGAAGACACTGGGATCAGGACTCCTCTCATTTTATAGATGAGGAAATACTGAGGTTCAGAGAGGAAAAGTGACTCCCTAAGGACACGCAGCTCAGAGGCAAGATGTGAACCTAGGTGCTTCTGACACCAAATCTAACCATTAAATATGAAGGTCTAAAGGACCTTCATAAACAAAGATCACAGAACATAAAAACTTAAAGGAACACCTTAGATCTTATCTGGCCCAACTCGCTAGTTTTACAGATAATGAAACTAAAGCCCAGCCCAAGATTATATATCAAAGGCAGGAGCCAGTAGACTCCATTTAGGATGGATCAGCGCACGCCACCTTGTAAGATCAGAAAAAAGGTCAAGTAGCAGGACTTGTGACTGGCAGGAATCCTTCCACTACCCTAGTGCTTACCATGTGCTGGTTCCCCATAGGATAACTGTTCCAATATATTCTTGTTCCCACTAAGAAGGCTGCGATTATCAAATTATCTGATTTACTTTAGAAATAGCAGCCACCTCGCTCTTTCTTCCAGCAGATGTTCTCTGGTAAATGAGACTATAGGGTGGTGAAGGCTAGCTATAGCCATAAGCAAAAGGCCAAAATTCCATCCCCAAAAGAACCACTACAGATGGCCCATCCTTGCCTATCATACATACTGGCTAGACAGTGACCTGGGAGAATATATTTGATATTTCAATGGCTGGTGACTCCCAGTCAAGGTTTCTTTCTATTAACTTGTCTGAAATGACAACTTAAAGAGGCAGACTTAAGACAAGACCCCACCTAATCTGACTCCCAGTCTAGTGTTCTACTATATCATTCTGTGGATAGAGAGCAAGAAAAAAGCAGTCAGCCGTTTACTAAGCCTCTTTCAAAGTCCCATGGAATCTCAAGACACAGGTAGCAAAGGCAATCACCAGATCAACCTAATTACAGTCCAAGCCCCCTTTTGACAAATACCGCTGGGATACAGGGTTTCCCCAAGATTGTCAGACTCCATGCTTACCAGTTACGCCAAGTTCTTTCCTTCTCTATCAGTGCAGAGTCCTGTACTTCTGGGAAGAGTCACCTTTCCCAGACACAGCTTGCTTACTCCCAAGTTATAACAACCCCCCCCAAATCACCTTTCTCCCTATTGTCCAAAGTCAGAATAATTTTAATTCATGTACGGCCAGCTCTGGATGTGACCCTAAGAGACTCGTAGAAAAGACAGGCTTGGCTTTGTTTTGCAGGTGTCAACCCCACATGTCTCCGCTTTTCCCTCTGGGTCAGGCGTCAACTTTAAAGGATGAGAATACATTTTAAAGCCCAAACCAAGCAAAGCATTTCACTAATGCGAAATACCCAAGCTCTTAACTTCAGACACTTAGGGTTCTGAGTAATGGAGAAGCTGGTAGATAAAATCTCTCACTAAAAGCTCACTTAGAGGATAACAAAACTTAAAGCTGGAAGGAGCCTAAGAAATCATCTTGGCTAGTGGTCCCCTTCTGGCAAGGGCCCTTGGAACCCCCATGCACCAATCACTGTAATTTTAATCTTCATCAAAAACCAACAAAATATGCACGATGACTCAATGTAAGCAAATGTACCTTCTGGAGACCGAATAATGTCTCCTACATGTGTTATTACTATTTTCAAATGTATCTAGATTTTGCAATCAACAAAACACCAAGTCATTTAAACGAGTTACTGAATTACAGCTTTTTGTTGTCACCTTTTCTCAATGGGTACTAATCTAGAAATGTAGGGTCCATGAAATTTTTATGTAAAAAGAGGGTCTTTGGGGGCCGCTAGGTGGAGCAGTGAGTAGAGCACCGGCCCTGGAGTCAGAAGGACCTGAGTTCAAATGCGGCCTCAGATGCTTGACACCTAGCTGTGTGACCTTGGGCAAGTCATTTAACCCCAACTGCCCTGCCAAAAAAAAAAACAAAAAAAAAACAAAAGAGGGTCTTTAGCTCGCAAACAAATGCAGAGTGACATCTGACCTGCCTGGCTTCTTTAAGTCCCAACTAAAATCCCACTTTCTACAGGAAGCCTTCCCCAACCTCTCTTAATTCCAGTGCCTTCCCTATGTTAATCATTTCCTAGTTATCCTGTCTATAGCTTGCTTTGTATATTTGTTTGCATGTTGTCTCTCCCCTTAGACTGTAAGCTCCTTGAGGGGAAAGACTGTCCTTTGCCTGTTTTTGAATCCCCAGCCCTCAGCACAGTACCTGGCAAATAGTAGACACTTAATAAATATTGATTGATTGGAAAATAAGATACACAACGAAGTTCCTGGAAAAAAAAACAAGTGACATGAAAGGGAACAACACTTAGTACTTTGATAACCAAGCTTAGCCCCATAGAAGAGTAAAGAAAATGCAACACCATCCTCTGCTCTTCAGCGCACAGGTGGGGACAGTAGAAAACAGAATGTACCTGTCAGATACAGGTCTGTAATGGTTAGTTTTGCTGATGTCTGTCTTGTTTCCAAATATATCTGAAAGCCAAGTGGAAACAAGACTGCTGTAAAAACAGAGACATCAATAAAAAAAGAGGCTAAAACTAGGGACACAAAGGTTAGGAAGTAATGACTCAGCTGAGTACATTTAATCATTTTGCAGATGAGAAAGCTAAGGATCCAAGAGGTTAAGCTGATAGAGCAGTCCTGGAATTAGGAAAGCCTGAGTTCAAATTCAGATTCACACTTCCTAGCTGTATGAACCTGGGCTTACTTAAACTTAGCCTACCGGAAGGATCAGATGAGATATTTATAAAAAAGCACTTAGCACACAGTGCCTGGCACAGCGGAGGGTCTATATAAACAGCTTATTCCCTTCACTGCTTCTTACAGGATTTATTTGGAGTCTGACGGCCTGGGTTTGGGTTCCAACTCTGGGACCTTAATTCTTTTGCTTACTGAAGCCTTTTCACAATTCTTTTTAGACAAGCCCTAGCCAGAAGCCTCCCACAGGCAACAAAGAAAATAGAAGGCAGGAGAGCTTTGGATGTCTCTGTGAAACAAAATGCGGCCAGCTTCTCCTAAAGAATCCCCATCACTAACAGGACATGTCCCCAATGCCTAGGAGATGACACAGTTTCTAGCAATCAATCCTCAGTGTCATGGAAGTCCTAGAGAGATCATCCAGCACTCTAATCAAGGCAGTGACCAAAGGTAACTCCAGAGGACTAGTGAGTGGCCAAACAAGCCTTCTTCCTCTTGGCAAAGGCGGAAGGGGGCACGTGTATTTTCAGACATGACTAATGTGTTGATCTTTTTTTAACTATACCTCCGTTACAAGACAGAGTTTGTGGTTGGTGGAAGTCATTGGGAAATAAGTAACATTTAAAAAAAGAAAAGCATCAATACAATATTTAATAAGAGAAAAGGCTCATCTAGCCGATCTGGCCATACATCTAATCCTAGCCACCCCACTGTGCAAATGGAAAACAGAGGTCAAAAGATTAGGTGATATGCCCAAGGTCACTGTGAAAAAGCTAGTAAGGTAAAAGCCTCTCTATCCAATGGGTAATGAGCAGACCAAGGGGAAAAGGTCGGCTTCTTCTAACCAGCGTCTATGAAGGATTCTTGAGCTTGTGTTTCTCAACACCCAAAAACCTTACATACACACTGATCCTGAGGTTGTGAATGTGCAATCAACCTCCTTGGCAAAAGTCTACCTAGGAGGAGGGAGGAGGAGCTGCCTCCCTCGTGTTAAGCCTGACTTGCCCAAACCGGCACACAAAGGGCTCTCTTCCAAATTTCCCAAAGGGCCAGAACAGTGCCAAAAAACACAATTTCCTAGCCTTAAGCAGGTCAAAAGGCCTTCAAGTGACAGCCTTGCCCAAGAAGGTAGAGCAAAACTGCCAAGAGGAAACAGACACTTCAGTTTGCCTTATTTGGGAAGTAAACAAGGCATTTCAATACCATCTATAAGGTGATCAAGTACTTTCTTCTAGACAGAGCCAGTCTGTGTAGAATGGGCAGAAACTGGAGTCAATAGAACCACCTAGGTCCTACCTACCTAGCCCTAGAGCAGATAAAACCATTTATCCCAAATTTAGAGATGAGGAAATAGAAGCTCAGAAGTTAACACCTGCCCTGAATGTGCCACAGGTTTGTGTAGAAGAAGTATTATAGAAAGTTACCATATACACGAAAATGTCTTTTAGCATACAATGTCAAATACCTCAAAATGAAGGTAGGATAACCTCATTTCCTTACTAGCTATGTGACCCTGGACAAGTCACTTATCACCAATTGCTTTGCCTTCCCCCCTCCAAAAAAAAAAAAAAAAAAGATAACCTCATTTCATTTTATTCTCTCAACAGCCCTGCCCACCAGGTTGGGCCAAGTGATCATTCCTACTTTATAGATGAACAACAAAGGTTCAGAGCAGTTGCCCGTGGCAGGAACAGGAATAAAACACAGATTCCTGGATTCTTTCTGTTCTACTATACCTTGCTTCCCCCTCTCCTTACTTAGCTAAAAATAATTATTATTTAATAATAGCTAGCTATTATACAGCACTTTAAAGTATGCAAAGAATATGATCTCATTTGATCCTCACAACAACCCTGGGAGGGAGGTGCTATTATAATCCCCATTTTCAAATGAAGAAACTGAGTCTGAGCCAGTTTAAATGATTTACTCTGGGTCAAGCAACTACTGGGCAGCTGGGTGGCACAATGGATACAGCACCAGGACCAAAGTCAGGAAGCCTCACCTTCCTGATTTTAAATCTGACCTCAGACACTTACTTACTAGCTGCGTAACCCTGGGCAAGTCACTTAGTACTGTCTGCCAGTTTCTCATCTGTCAAATGAGCTGGAGAAGGAAATGACAGTCATGAGGAGTCGGACATGAATGACCACAACAAACAGCTGCTACGTATCTGAGGCAGGATTCACATACAAGTGTTTCTGACTGTAAATCCAGCACTCTTGTCCACTGTGCCCCCCAGCTGCTAGCACAAGACCCCTTTGCAATTTCTATTTTATCTTCTCCCAAAATGCTACATCTTTGAGAAATGAGGTCTTTAAGCAAAGAAACTTCCTGGAAAAAAAAAAAAAACATTTTTCCCCATTTCCTGGTTTCCTTTTAATTTTGGCTGCATTGGCTTTGTGCAAAACCTTTTTAATTTAATGTAATCCAAATAAATGATCCATTTAACTTCCTGTGATATTCTTTCTTGTTTGGTCATAAATTCTTTCCTTATCCATAGATCTGACAGGTAATATTTTCCATATTCCCCTGTAATTTGCTTATATCACCCTTTATGTCTAAATCATGTACCCATTTTGACGTTTTCTTGGTATACAGTGCCTAGTTGCTAACAAACTGCTTTCTAGTTTTCCCAGCAATTTGTCAAATAGTGAGTTTTTGTCCCAAAAGCTTGGATCTTGAGTTTACCAAACACTAGATTACTGTGTATGTTGTGTGCCTAATCTATTCAAATGATCCACCGCTCTACTTCTTGGCTAATACCAGATTGTTCTGATGATTATCACTTTGTAATACTCTTTAATAGGTTACTGAGTCATTTAATAGATTAGTGAGTCAAGCTGTCTCTACCTTAGCAAATAGATACATTCAGAAACTGGACCTCCGGACTCTGTCCTTCTTCCAGTGGGATGGACATTGAGTTAATTGCACCTGGAACAGAAATCACTTGGAGCTAGACCCATCTAGAACAGGGGCTCTTAACCATTTTTTGTGTCCTGGACACCTTTGGAAGCCTATGGACGCTTTCTCAGAACCATCTGTTTTAAATTCATGATTAAAATACATGATCACAAAGTTGAACAGTTATACTGAAAGAGCTATCTAAAAAACTTTTTTAATTGATCCCTCATTTTAAAGATGGAGGTAACATGGAGGTGAAGTTACCACACTGCCCCCCAAGATCGCACAGGTAGTAAGTAACAGAGATGGAGCTATTCTGTCCAAGGGCATGAGGACAGGTTTACTAGTCCCATGGTCTACCTTCCATCTCTATCCCACCTCCATGGACTAACTGCAGAAATTTGGTGAGGTTGTGGCATTGGCCTAAGACTGTATTTGGTGGTTGAGAAAGAGAACAAAGCTAACAAACACACTGCTCCCAAAATTGAGCCAACTGAGCTAACTAGTCAGACAGGAAGGTGCTCACTCCCCTGGCTCTGCCCAGTCCAAGCTGGCTGCTTTGCATAATCCAGAGCCATCTACCCCAAAGTATGCTAGATGTGACTGACAAGGGTTAAGAAATAACAAGTCATAGCATTCTGAAGCCAGCAATTATGACCTAACACATTCTTGGGTTTAGTCTGCCTTAATCCATCACTATACTTAACAAAAGAGATCTTAAGGTACCTTGGAGTGTGCCCTCTTCTTTGCCACATAATGGACAATGGTCCCCCAAGCTTACCACCCTTCAGAGTAAAATAAGTAGAATTCTCTGCAGACTGTTGCCAAAGTGGTCCATGATACAAACAAGGTCAAGGACTCCTAGTGTAGGGGCAGTTAGGTAGTGCAATGGATAGGTTCTCCTGACTTCAGGGTTGGTGCTCCGTTCAAATTTGGCCTCTGACACTTACTAGTTGTGTGGCCCTGAGCAAGTCATTTAACCTGAATTGTCCCCCCCCCCCCACAAAAAAAAAGAATTCCTGGTGTAGAATAACACTTCCATTACATTTCCATTCTCCACCCATCTGAATTCTACCCAGGCTTCTAAGCCCATACAAATCCTATCTTCTCCATAAAGCCTTCTAGGAACACTACAGCCCACTCATGAGCCAGAAACTTGACTTTTTTTTAACACAATCTATAAAATGGGCATATCTATATCCTCAAAGGCTTGTAGAAACAAATTTACAAATGCTTTATGAACATTAAAGCACATTATATATCAACTATCATTTCTATGAGATCATTATCTTCATATGGGATCCTACAGGTCATAAAATTTGAGTTGGAAGACCTTTTATTTGACAGGAAATAAGCAGAATGCTGAGGCCAGAGAAAGGTAAAAAGGACTTGTCCAAGGTCACATGTTTGCCCTAGCATAAGGAGGAAAGGTTAATTCAGTTTGGGACATTTTGAATTTAAGATGTTTATGACACATCCACTTTGAAACATCTAGTAAGTTATTGGTGATATGGGATTAAAATTCAAGAGAGTCTAGAGAAAACATTCTCATCAAATGCTGGTGAGGGGTGCTTATCAAGGCAAACCTACCCAAGTGATCCCATTCCATCCTGTTTCCTCCTTTATCATCCTCAATCATTCTGACTTTGTGATATAAATTTGTAGATCAACCTCAACCAGACCCTCACTGCTCCTAGACAATCCTACGTTAACTCCCTTATAAACTCACTATTCTATTCTCCACAGCAGCTCCTCCAAAACCTTCTGACCCCTCCTCAAACCTCCCCAGGGCTCCCCCCACTTCCCATCTCGGCTGAGAATCCTGCCTCATGTTGTACAGAAAAACTGAAGCCATTCGTCATGTCCTCCCTTTTCTGCTCTCTTCTTCATCTCCCATCACTCAGACGTCTTCTGACACCATCTCCTCCTTCACCCCGTCTCACACAAAGAGGTGCCTATAAGCCATCCGGTTCCATCCCTTCTGCTCCAACAGATTGCCACTCTCACTTACCGTCATCTTGACCTATCTACTGGCTCCTTCCTTACCACCAACAAACATGCCCTTATCTCTCCTATTCTCAAAAAAATCTTCACTTGACCCATCCATCCCCACTAGCTATCATCCAAACTCTTTTCTTTTGCTGCTAAATTTTTTGTTGAAAAGCCCTTTTATAATTGGTGCCTCCATTTCATTTTCTCTCATTTTCTTAACTCTCTGTAGTCTAGCTTCAACTGAAACTGCTCTCTCTAAACTTTCTCATATGTTTCCTCAATCTTCATCCTTTTTGACCTCTCACTAGGGTATGACACTCAATCACCCTCTAGGTTTCTGCTCCCCAGTCTCCTTTCTTGGATCTTCATCCAGGTCACGCCCACTGTCTCCCAAGGCTCTGCCCTGGGCTCTCTTATCTTCCTCTTGGTGATCTCTTCTTCAGCTCCTTGGGATTCAATTATCATCTCTATGCAGATGATTCTTAGATCTATCTGCCCAGCCTGAACAACTCTCAGTTGACTTCCAATCTGCCTATTAAATATCTTTGAACTGATTATCCCAGTCATCTTAAAAGCATCACATCCAAAAGTGAACTCACCATATAAAAAAAAATGTTCTAAGTCACTATTGATTTGAGAAATGCAAATCAAAACACTCTGAGGTACCAACTCCCACGTGTTAGATTGCCTAATATGACAGGAAAGGAAAATGATAAATGTTGGAAAGGATGTGGGAAAACTGGGACATTAATGCACTCTTGGTGGACTTGTAAACTGATCTAACCATTCTGGAGAGCAATTTGGAACTACGCCCAAATGGCAATCCAACTGTGCTTACCCTTTGATCCAGCAGTAACACTAACAGGTCTGTATCCCAAAGAGATCACGAAAAAGGGAACAGGACCCACAGATACAAAATATTTACAGTAGCTCTTTTCACTAGCGGCAAAGAACTGAAAATTGAGAGGATGCCCATCCACTGGGGAATGGCCAAACAAGTTGTGGTATATGAATGTAACGGAATACTACTGTGCTATAGGAAATAAGTAAGCAAATTTCAGAAAAACCGGGGAAGACTTACATGAACTCATGCTAAGTGAAGGGAGCAGAACCAGGAGAACATTGTACACAGTAACAGCAACACTGTGTAATGATCAACTATGAATGACTCAGCAATACAATGATCCAAGTCAATTCCAAAAGACTCATGATGGAAAATGCTATCCACATCCAGAGAAAGAACTGTGGCATCTGAATACAGATGGAAGCATACTATTTTCGCTTTTGTTTTTTTGTTTTTTCTTTCTCATGGTTTTTCCTTTTTCTTCTGTTTCTTCTTTCACAACATTAGTCAATGGGGAAACATGTTTAATATGATTGTACACGTATAACCTATATTGGATCTCTTGCTGTCTTGGTGAGGAGGGAGGGAGAAAAATTTGGAACTCAAAATCTTATAAAAGTGAATGTTGACAACTATCTTTACATGTGATTGGAAAAAAAAATACTATTAAGTGGGGGAAAAAAACAAAAACAAAGGCATTGACTTTGGAGTCAGATGAACTCCAACCCTGCTCCTAAACTATCTTTGGTACTGGTAAGTTATTTAACTTCTGTGGGGCAGTCTCCTCTATAAAATACCTTGGAGTAAACCATCTAAGGGCTTCCACACCACACATACACACACACACACACACACACACACTATACACATTTTATACACACACTAACACACAAACACACACTGATTATCTCCTAATTCTATGATCACAGGATATGCTCAATAAATATTTCTTTATTCATAAGCTCAGAGAGTTGGCCCATCTAGTCCAACACCTTAAGTTTACAAATGAAGAAACTGAGGCCAGGGAGGATAAGTGTCTTGCCCACAGATAGTAGGCATCAGAGGCGAGTCTGAACCCAGATGCTTTGACATTGAGACCAGTCCCTTTTCCACTGCACCTCTATTCTTCCTTTCAAATATGGTTTTGAGGACATTATACATTACAGCTATGTAGCCAAAGGGATCTGGGAAGTGACTGAAGGAAAATCAGTTCCCAAATCACTTGATTTCCTGCCCAAGCTAAAAGAATAGCCTTTACTCTTATTACTACCACAATTTATACTAGATATTTATATTAGAATTTTTTATAGAGCTTTACGATTTGCAAAGCACTTTCCTCACAATGATCCTCCGGGATAGGACACAAATATCCCCACTTTACAGATGAGGAGATTGTGGCTTAGACTGGGTAAATGGCTTGCTGTATTGCCACACAATTAAGGAAGACATGGAGCCAGGATTCACAGCTAAGTCTCATTAAGACTGTTCCTAGGACAGAGTTCCATTGTTCTTTTTCCAGTGTCCTAGATTCCTACCTAAGAAGGATGTTTTAATACCTGTTCCAGTAGAAAGTCAAAATCTGCTGTAGTTGGAAGAAGGGAGGTAGACTAGGAAATTTTCTTCTAATGTAATTCTCTCTTCATGTCCCCAGAGGCACAGGCCTCTGAGATGGAGAAAGGGGATGGAGACTTAAAGGAGCACAAACCAGAACCTGTGGCCCATCTCAAGAGACACTGCCTAGGTTTGGGGTAGTGACAGACTTGACAAGAGAAAGGAACTATGGCAACACACAAAGGAAAGGTACAACTACCTCAGTCAATCAAACTGTGTTACCTTTAATGATGCCCATCTGTATTCTAACAACAATGGTATAAGGTAGAAAGAACTGCCACTGACCATCAGTACTGACCTCAGACAGGCCATTCATTTCCCCAATCTGTTTCCTTATCTGTAAAATGAGGGGTTGGGGGTATGGACTCAGAAGACTTCAAATCTTGGCTCTGTTTACTACAGATGTGACTTTGGGCTTCCCCTGAATAATTTTCAATTTCTCCATCTGTGAAATAGGGATTTCCGATTCAATGATTCAAGGTTCTGTCCGGCTCTTTTATTAACAGTCTATGATACTTTGAAAATAAAATCATAGAACTGCTCAGCCCACCTGCCCTGGCACACACCCTACCCCCTTAAAGGCCAAAGCCTCCAATTACAGTATCAAACAAGTATGGAGTCCCACTGGATAGTTACTGCTCCTGGGTGTTACTAACACTAAGGATAGGTGGTAGGCAGCAAAAGAAACAAAAGTAAATAAGGCACAGTCTTTGCCTCCAAAGGGCTAGCAAACTTGCTGGTGAAATAAGATATTTGTTGTTCAGTCGTTTTTCAGTTGTGCCCACCTCTTTGTGACCCCATTGGGGGTTTTCTTGGCAAAGATTCTGGAGCAGTTTGCCATTTCCTTCTCCAGCTCATTTTACAGATGATGAAACTGAGGCAAACAGGGTTAAGTGACTTGCCAAAGGTCACACAGCTAGTAAGTGTCTGAAACTGAATTTGAACTCAGATATTCCTGACTGCAGGCCTAGAGATCTATCCACTGTGCCAAAATAAGATATATACACATGAAAAGATAACTAATAGCAACCCGAAACATAGATAAGTTCCTGAGAGATTCTCTCACTCACCCCATACATCCAATTATTTGCCAAATCTTGTCAATTCTACCTGTGCAATATCTATTGAATGAATCATCACAGCTTCTCCCAGTATTTTAGCAAAGTCTATACAAAGGGCCTGGAGAGGCAATTCAGATCTAGAGAAGAAAGCTGGACACTGAGTACCCTGCATATGAATCTTGTCTCTGACAATTACCATTTGTGTGACCTAGGCCAAGTCACCTTGGGCCTCTCTAATGTACCCTTTCTTTCTTCTTCCTCCCCTTCAGTTCTGGAACCAAAGACTATGATCAAATATAAACTCTGGCCACGGTTCCAGCTTTGGGTATGTCGAGTCTAACTTTTACCTGCCCAAGTGCCCCTTCCTGGCCATGACTTTCTTAGTGTGTGGTCTCCCCCATCTAGAAACCAAGTTTGAGGGCAGGAGCTGCCTTTGTTTTTCTATTAATTTAACAAGCATTTATTAAGCTCCTTGTGACAGACACTGGAGGGGCTAGGTGGCGCAGTGGATAGAGCCCTGAACCTGGAGTCAGAGAGAACAGAGTTCGAATTTGACCACAGACCCTTACTACCTGTGTGACCCTGGGAAAGACATTTAATGCTTGCCTGCACAAAATGGAGAAGGAAATGGCAAACCACTCCAGTATCTTTGCCAAGAAAACCCCACGGACAGTATTAAAATGCTAAAAGACATGACTTTGTAAGATGAGCCCCTCACAACAGAAGGAACTGAACAAGAAGTACCAGATATTGGGCTAAGTGTGAGGGAAACAGAGACAAACACCCCCTGCCTTCAAAGAGCTTGCCATCTAATTTTTCCTAGATCACCCTAGTATTTAATAGTGATTACAACATTAAATGAGAACTTTAAAAATCCCTTTTTTTCTTTCATTCAGACTCACACAGCTACCACCTTAGTACAGGCCCTCATCCGCTTACCACATCTATTTCAAAAAACCTCCAAGAATTGGGTTTCCCAGACCTTGGTCTCTTCCTCCTCCAATTTATTCTCCACCCAATTTGCAAAGTGATATTTATATATCACAAATCTTGACCATATTACCCCTCTTTTCAGTAAACCACACAGCTTCCTTATTTTTTTCTAGGATGAAACACATCTGTTTAGCATTTGACCTAGCAAGCCTGATTCAACATGACTATCTTCCTTGTACTCTGTGCATTACCTAGACTGGCTTTTTTGCTGTTCTTTACACATAATGAGCATTCCATCGTCCACCATCATAGCCATGCCAAGCCTAAAATGCTCTCCCTCTTCATTATTCCTTCAAAGCTGAGCTCAAGAACCACCCTCTCTGAGAGGCCTTTGTGGCTCTGACTCCTCCCACCCCTACCCAAGGTAACAGCCTTTCCCTCCAAAGAGAAATCTATTCTGTGGGCTTTTTGTTCACACCTATAAAAGTCTGTTCTTTAAAGAAAGTAAGCTCTGGGCAGGGCCAGTTTCACTTTTCTTTTTATTCCTCTTCCCCCAGCCTCAGCCCTACTGCCAACTCAGTAAATCTTTGCAGACTAATACAAACAAATACAATAGCACTTTAGAAGGAGTAAAGCACTGATTGAGAAACCTTTTAGGAAGAAGCAGTATGAGCTAAAGAAACTCAAAAATACTCCTATCCATAACAGATGGTACTTCCTGTGGCCAGAGGGAGAAAGTTCTGGCTATAAGGTCTAGAAGCAGTCCTGACTCAAGACGGTGGTCCCCACTGACAGTTTCATGTACTTGCAATGCATACTGGGCCATCTCCAGTCGTCCTGGTGAATTATCAGGCCACTGGACCCAGATGGCTCTGGAGAAGAAAGTGAGGCTAGTGACCTTGCACAGCCCTCCCTCACTCAAATCAAAGTCAACTGCAAGTCATGTCATCATTTCCCTGATGTCATGGTTCTCTTTGAGAACAAAAGACAAACACAACAACAACCTTCGTGTACTCACATTTGTCACCAATAAATTCAGCTGTAGTGGACTAAGAGGGCAGTGAGCCCACCCCAAGGAGCACCGTGGGGATGGTGCAGAGGAGGGGTGCTGCAAGCAGTTAGCACAGCATTACAGTAACTGTGGTTCAGAACTGATTTAAGAACCTCTTAAAGAAAGCTAAGGAAGAAGACCATTTAAAAGTAACAAACATTCCTTCTATCTCCCACCAGCCAGCTTGGAACATGGTCCCTGTGATGAAGGGAAACCTTGTGAGTTTCACGGCTGCCCTCATTTCAAGTCTTAGGAAGAAGAAGAGCATGAAATTGACAAGTTCTCTGTCACTGAGTCAGGAGTTTCTTGCTATGCTAAACTCACATTCAGGGGTGACGTGAAGCCACAGTTAAACTTCCTGGAAGAGCAATTAACAGCTATGATCTAAAGCCCTCACCATGGCCCACAGCTTCTGGCCTCCTCCCCAGGAGGTATGAACTGTCAACATGTAGCCAAACCTGACTGCTCACGAATGGCACTAAAAATGAAAATGCCTGGCATTTCTATGTCCAGGAGTCCTGGGTTCTCCAGCAGGTTCTGCCACTGACTGTGTGACCCTGACACATCAATTCTCCTTTCTAGACCTATTTCTTCAACTCTAGGGGGATGATTTATAAGGTCTTTTCTAGTTTATAAACGCTGTTTAGAAGAAAGGCTTATTGGGAATGGGGAGTCAGGATATCCAGAAATAAGGCACCAATAAAATTTTGAGGAAACAAACCCAAACCAAAGGATTCTTTAATTTTAAATGGCTAAAAATTTCTCCACAAGGAAATGAGACACAAAGTACCCTTGAAAATTCTCAAAAAGGTTGTTCCCTGAACATTGTTTGGGCTGAACTTTCTAATACCAAGTTTTGTGTAACCATGTCCATAGGAATGGCTGCTGTGATAAGACTGTGATAAGCTCATTCATCAGTATATACAGGGAGGGATGGATAAACAGAGCAAAGGGACAATGAGTAGGGTCCAGAATTGAACAGGAGGTCAGGACTAGGCTGGGCTGCCTAGAAAATTACCAAGTTCTTTTATGACAAATCGTGCCCCACCCCCCAGCCCTGCTTCTTCCAGAAACAAAGGCTCATCTTCTACTGCCTGTATTCTTCCACTATCACAGCATGGCTTTGAGTCATGGTAAACAGTAATCTTGAAGTTGAGCAATGGGGAAATAGATGGCAGGTATGAGTAGGCTGTTGTCGTGAACAGCAACAGTCATATCTGACTTTTCATGAGCCCTTTAGGCTTTTCTTGGCAAAAATACTAGAGTGGTTTGCCATTTCCTTCTCCAGCCCATTTTACAGATGAGTAAACTGAGACAAACGGGGTGAATCAATTTGCAGATTTTGCTCTCCCAATTTAAAGGAGGCCCACAAGCAGAAAAGTCCGAGTCTTCACCGCACCCTTCCCCCACACCACAGATAGAGAGTCACCACTCTTTTAGCAGATCAAAAAATAAATCAAAGACACTTTGTTGGCTTTCCCCAGCAGCCAACATGAATGAGAATCTGTCACTGGAGGCAAGTTAAGAGAGGGGGCTGCATAAAAGATGAATTTTAGTGGCAGCACTCAGTGAACTAAATCAGCCATAGGATAAGGGAATGGGGCAAGACTCAGCAGAGCCCTGGGCCCTCCCCACTGAGTCACAGGACACAGGAGATGAGTACAGCACTCAGAATTCACAGGACCTGAGCTTGAATCCCAGCTGTGTGATCTTGGCCAAGTCACTTATCTAACATCTCCCTCACCTGTAAAATAAAGGAGCCAGATCAAATGACCCCTTCCAGAGTTTCCTTTGTAGTTGTGGTATCTTGTACTACTCATTAAAGAGGTCTAATCCTTATCTATACCTTCCAAAGAGGAAGCTTCCTCATCTCCCCATAAGCTTCACCAACCACTAACTATTCAAGGGCACGCTCACTGAGGTCACAAGCAGAGGCACAGAACTCTTGCTTCCTGAAGGAAGGTCAACAGGGCAGTTAAGTCTTCAAGTTGAGTCACCAGGAAAACATAACTGATGGCAGGAAAAAGGCATGAAAGTCAAACTCACTGTGTTCCTAATTCTCTGCCCCTCCTCTGAACAGCTACTGTATATTCCTAGGACACTTTGTTAGTGCTTTTGCTTTAGGGAGTAAGGGGGGCCGCTCTGCCAAGTTTCTGTAACCGTGTAGGATTCTCCTCTGAGTTAGAAATGATTTGCTTTTTCATTTGCTTTCACTCTTGAGGTCACTGGGACACTGACTGTGACAGCAGGACTGGTCACCAAATGAGTAACATGACAAAACAGGGGACAATGGGATAACATGAAAAAAAAAAAACAGGATCTGGGTTCACAGCACCTGAGTTTGAATTCCAGCTGTAGCACCTTGGACAAGTCCCTTAGCTAGCATCTCTTGGTCTCATAGTTTCCTTATCTGCAAAATGAGGGAGTTGAGATCAGATGATCTCTAAGGCCCCTTCCAGATTTCCCTGTCCTCACCTCTAATGTTTCATGGTAGGTTGTATTACTCAATCACAGAGAGCCTAATCTATGCCTTCTAAAGTGAAACTCCTCCAGGTACCTACAAAGATTCCATGTGATGAGGCTGTATAGAACCACTAAGCTCATAGCTTAAGAAAATCAATGACAAAAAGGCCCCATATACACTAAACTATTTACAGCGGCACTTTTTGTAGTAGCAAAGAAAATGCCCAACATTGGGGAATGGATAAAACACTGTTATGTGAATGTAATGGAATACTGTTGCACTGTAAGAAATAATGAATTATGATGAATACAAAAGAAATAGGAAGCCTTATGGCAGATATCCAGAAAACTATACACAATGCCCCACGAACGTAAACAGAAAGAGCTGCCACTACAAAACCATCAAAAGTAGAAGCTATGAAATTACAAACATTGAGATTGATGCCAAAGAAGAGGCATGAGACTGTCTCTCCCATTTCTTTGCAAAACTGGAGAACTACAGATGTCAGAGTTTTTTTTCAATGTGTGGTTAGTTTAGGTGGGCAGCTAGGTGATGCAGTGGATAGAGTTTCGGGGCTGGAGTCAGGAAGACCTAAGTTAAAATTTAGCCTCCAACACTTCCCAGCTGTGTGACCCTGGGCAAGTCACTTAACTGTTTGCCTCAGTTTCCTCATCTGTAAAGTGAGCTGGAGAAGGAAATGGCAAACGACTCCAGTGCCTGCCAAGAAAACTGCAAATGGGGTCACAAAGAGTCTGAAACAATGGAAAAAAGTAGCTTAGCTGAACTTCCCCCCTTTTTTTTCCTCTTTGTTATAAGGGATGATGGTTCTCTGGGAGTGGGAGAGAGGGATATATACGAAAATAAATGTAGGTGATGTAAAGCTAAAAGATATTGATGAATTTTTTAAAAAGACTATATAGGTCATGAGAGCCTATAAGCCTGTGTTTCACAAGATAAATATGCTTATCACACCTAGCTCCCTTCTCCCTTCTAGGCTCAGCAGTCTTTCCCCAGGGTCATGTGGAGAAGGATAAAGAAGATGGATAACCTCCCTCTGTTTTTCCAGTACTTGCAGCTGAACAGTACCTCTCCCTCAGCACAAGTCCAAGGAAGGAAATTCCTTTGATTTCTATAGGAGATTGTAAAATCACAGAACCCAGCCCCACATAGCAGGGCTATGGAAGGAGGAAAAAAGAATGAGCCTACCTCCATCCCAGAAACAACCACCACCACTTCAAATTCCAGTGCTCTCGCGCAGCTCCCTTTCCAGACAGACTCATTTCCACTCAAGGGTTAGGGACTGATGGATGAGTAACTCTTCTGGGATATAGCTGCACTTTTTTTAAACCATAGAAGAAAACTATGCTTAGCATAAAAGGTATAAAGTCCTTCAGGTAATAAGAGTTGGGGGCCCCTGTTGTAACCCCCAAGGCCAAGCTTGGACGGACGGAGCCACAGCTAATGCCTAGTTCTCAGGGTGGCATTATCAAGACTGAATAGGAACGGAAATTAAAAAGAAACAGCAATCAACAAGCTCAAAGGCAAAATCCCAGAATTCTTACTAACACACACAGAGCAGCCAGCTGCATAGAGGGGCTTATTAAGAACAGGAAGGGAGATTTCTCATTGTCAGTCCTTCCTAAAACATCGAAGCTCTTCTGATGGCTTGGTCATCCTGCATCTGGGGCCTTGGCTACTGCAGACAGGACCCTTCGGTTTTAACAGCCCCACATAGGGCTCAAGATCCTAGGGTCTCAGGACACTTGGGACTTACTAAGGCAAAGATCTGGAGATGGATGGGTCAGTGCAGTAGAGAGAGCTCTGACTTGGTCATTACAGTTTGAATCCTGGTTGTGCCACTGTGCCCTGGGGTGAGTCACTTAACAACTATGGGGCTGTTTTTGTATGTTAGAGCAGCTAGGTGGTGCAGCAGATAGATTGCCAGACCTGGAATCAGGAAGACTCATCTTCTGGAGTTCAAATCTGGGCTAAGACACTAGCTATGTGACCCTGGGCAAGTCAATTCAACCTGTTTGCCTCAGCTTCCTCATTTGTAAAATGAGATGGACAAGGAAATGGCAAACCACTCCAGTATCTCTGCCAAGAAAACCCTAAATGGGGCCATGAAGAGTTGGACATGACTGAAATAACTGATGAATAACAATAAAATTCTGTATTCTAAGGGAGATCAGCCTAGATGATCTCTAAGGTCCCTTCTAGTTTCAAATCTATGGTCCTATTCTTTCTCTCCTCCCTGGCCACAGACTTAATGACCAGTGTCAGCCACAACCCCATGGAGCCATTTTGGCTAAGGATCCTGGGATCCTGTCTCAAACAAATTATCTGAGACAGCAAGCATGGCTGTCAAAAAGCAGGCAAAGACACCAAACACAGCTAGGTTTTGTCCAGCAGACCCTGCAAAGTAAAAGCAAGGTCAGAAAACACAGAAAGGCGACTCTTTGAGATGAGGAACATCCCCCTGCCCCATGAGTGCCCAGGAGAATGGAAAAGAGAACTACAGTGCCAGATATCATGGGGAGTGGGGTGGTGGTGAGGGGAAGGATTAGTACTGTCCTTCCCCCTCACCATAAACGTCATCCGATCACACAGCAGCTTCTGACCCCATTCCTTCCCTGGCTCTAGAGGTCAAAGCTTCAAGTCTCAGTAGTCGTCCCATGCTGGCTAAGACCATGAGGGCCAGGTCACAAGAAGGGGAGAAAAAAGGTTTGGCTTTAGCCCTCTCCTGTCCTTCCACTGGTCCCCAAAGGTCAAAGAGCAGGCAGGTAATGAGGGCTGTGAAGAAACAAACCCATAAAACAACCCTAAGGACCATGGAGAACTGATGACAAGTCTCCCCCCCTTCCCAACCTCATTTTTACAGATTAGCGAGGTGAGGCCCAGATCCCCTACAGTCAGACATAACTGGAATTTGAACCCAGTCTTCTGACTTTAACTCTATAGAGCAGTTTCCACTCTTGCATGGGGGGTACTAAAGAATGGAAGGGGCAAGAAAATGAAAAGGTGAAGGCACTAAGGGGTGTGAAGAAGCTGATGAAGGAAGTCGAGGGCAAGAGTGAGGCTGAAAAGAAAGGGGGCACCCCCCCAGCAGTGGTGAATGAGGGACGATGTCCTGAGGGCCCTTCCTGGTCTAAATTAATGATACCTTAGGAGGGCTATGGAATGTCCCTCTCCCTCCAGACAGGGAAGGGAGAGCTAGCTGTGGTGATAAGGGTAGGAGGCAGAATCTGGAGGGACCCAAAGCTGGTAATGAAAGGAGGTGCAGCCATGTAAGGAGAAAGAGGAGGAGCCAGGGCAGAACATAGCGTAGCAAGGACTCAGGCACAGCTTGGGTTATTGTGGGAGCCTGGATATTAAGTTTTGAGGCACCCCAGTGATATGGGAGGTAATTGCTTTTATTATCCTCATTTATAAAATGAGGAAACTGAGGTAAACTGAGGTTAAGTGGCTCACCTTGGGTCACACAGCTGGTAAGTGGTCAGCAGAATCCTGTCTGGATGCTCCCTAGCTGTGTGACACAGGGCAAGCCCCTAAACCCCAAGCAGTCTTAGTTTTCTTATCTGTAAAATGGGGATAAGAAAGCACCCACCCACGGAAGTGAAGATTAAATGAGATAACAAGATTACGGCTGCAACATGACTAATGTGGAAATATGTTTAATATGATTGTACATGTATAACCTATGTCAGATTGCTTGCTGTCTTGGGGAGGGGGGAGGGGAGGAGAGGCAGGGAGAAAAATTAGGAACTCAAAATCTTATAAAAGTAAATGTTGAAAACTATCATTACATGTGATTGGAAAAAAAAATGCTAAAGTGGAAAAAAAGTCTAGTGTTGGCTACACAAATGCTAGCTATTATTAGGATAAAGAGAACAAGAGCCCTGGGGTAAGTAGGGGGTAGGTTAACCTGGGAGGCCAGGGCAGTAAAGACTGTAGATGTTGGGGATCAAGAAGACCAAAAGCCTCTGGGTGAGCAGTGGGGGGGGGGGGGGGCAAGTCAGGGATGTGATATTAAGTATTCCCTTATCCCTGGGGCACTGGAAGGAAAGAGTGAGATCAGGAGAAGAGGAGGCTTCCTGAGGGTGAGCACAGGATGTGCTATCAAGGTAGGGGCACCTTAAGTGGAGGATGACATTAAGTATGTGTCTGGGCTCTGTGGGAGGGACCACAAGAGGGTTTTTGGAAGCAGAAAGGAGCCTTGGGTGGAGTGCTCTGGGGAGGAGGAGGTGATATGAATAGCCAGTGTCCCTGAGCTGTGGAATGGAAGGAGCCTCTGGGGTTGGGTGGGTGTGTGGTAAAGTGGGTGAGATAAAGAGGGAGACCAGGGAGGCCGGAGGGGAAAAGCTGACATTACAGAATGGGTGGGCAGCAGTGGGGAATCAGAGGGGGCACTGGAAAAGGAGAGGGCCTGAGAGAAGAGGAGCAAAGAGGGGGCGAGGGGAGAGAAAACTGGGGAAGGGGGCCCTGACGGGGGGAGGGAGGGGGCATTGGGAGAAGAGGGGGTGCACGGGAAGGAGGTGGAGTGCACTGAGCGAGGGTTAAGGAAGGGGCATGTGGTGGTGGATGGAGAGGGAGGACGAAGATGGAGAAGGGAATGCACGGGGACGGGGATCCCTGGGTGGAGATTAAGGAGGGAACATGGGAAGGAGGGGACCTGGGGAAAAAAGGAGGCCCTGAGCCGGGAGGGTTAGAGACGCGGCATTGGGAGGTCTCAAGGGTACACGCGAAGGGGAGGAAGGGATACACAGGGATAGGGGTCCCTGAGTGGGGAGGATGAAGAAGGGGATGCACAAGGAGGAAGGAGGACACTGAGCCAGGAGGATGGGGAGGGGGTGGTGGATGGGGAGGGGGTGATGCATGGGGAGGAGGGGGTTCGTGAATGAGAAGGTTATAGAGTATGGGGGCCGCGGAGTGAATAGGGAGGAGGGGCTGCACAGGGAAGGAGTCCCCGAGTGGGGAAGGTTAAGGAGGGGGGATGGGGAGGAGAACGGGGAGGGGTGCATGAGGAGGGGGTGCACAGGGGGGAGATCCTTGACTGAAGAGAGATAAGGGGGGCAAGGGGAGGAGGATGGGGCGCACCCAGATGCGGGGGGGCCCCAGGACGCAGAGGACGGCGGGAGGGCTAGGGTCGTCCCCGAGCCCTGGGAAGAGCTGGGGGCCTCCCTGGAGCCCCATCCCCGGCCTTACCGATCACCACCGGGGGTCTCCTCCGGGCTGGGGGCTGCGGGGGCGGCACCTGGGCCGACCCAGACGTCGGCGCCGGCAACAGCAGCAGCAGCAGCAGCTGGACCAGGGGCCGCCCAGGGCCACGGCGGGTGCCCGGCGGCGGGGGGCTCATGGCTGGCGATGGGCTCGGGAGGCTTGGCGGGGTTCCCTCCGCCTCGGGCTCGGGGCCCCACACTCGGGTTCGGCCGCTCCAGCGGGACCCCGGCCCCGCGACGCGCTTAACCCCACCGCCCGCAGCCACGCAGCCAATCAGTGTCCTCGGATACGCCCCTGGCCCGCCCCCGAGCCGGCCCCCGGGGGCAGGAGGGAGGAAGAGCAGGCAGGATACGTCGAATGCCGAGAGCATCGATGCATCCTTGCCCCTCGGAGCTCCCTAGCCCGAAACCCCGGGTTCCAAGGGGCAACCCTGGCCTTGTCTGTGTCCTGGACTTGCGAAAGCACTCAGGAGCGTAGAGGCCGTGTTGTGATGGAAAGATTGCTGGGTTTATGGTCACAGAAACAGCTTCTGATATTTACCTTTTGGGACATTTTACAGTGTGTGCGGTTTTAAGTGTCTATAGCTTAAAAATGCACTGAAACTCTGGGGACACCCAACATAGGGAACATTTCAGCGAATTTGTGGGTAAGGCTCACAACGGCCTTCCCAATTTTCTCTACATGTTTCGGTGTCCCCAAGGACACTGTCAGTCCGTCAATAAGCATTCATTAAGTGCCTACTATGCTTAGGGACTGCCCTATACTCTGGGGCTTAGCATAAACTCAAGCAGAAGATCCTGGCAGTGGCATGTTGACTTAGAAAACCACAAATCAACATTATCTACATCGTATTGCATTTTAATTTATTTTATTCAACATTTCGCAATTATATTTTAATCTGGTTCCACGACACCTCGGGAATTCTGCAGTTTCTTCCCACGAATTTGACCCCTCTATGCTGGAAATATAAAGGCAAAAAACAGGTCCTGCCCTCCAAGAACTTACAATCTAATAGGAACAACACTTTGAAGAAACAAGCTATAGACAGGATTAAATGTGGGTAAATCTTATAATCTGAGGTAACCCTCTAGAGTTTGCAGAAGTAATTGCCAGTCTTTGATAGAGGGGGTTCCCTACACTAATGAAATCACGGGTCTTGACAACATAATAAAAACTGGCCTTTTTATAAGATCTCAGTTTTGTAGAACACTGCACTTCATTTCAAACCACTTCACTTGGGACCTCAATTTCCTTACCTGTAAAATGAAAAATGAGAGGAGTCGGACTAAACAATATCTGTTGACGTATAAAACCTATAATCTTGTGATCCCTGATGAAGGATAAGGGAGAAAAGACCTTAGGTGGGGACCAAAACTCCTGGTCCCTGATTGCCCCAGGATCTCCATTTCCCTTCTATACCATGTAGAAACATAATAGCACTGGTTTCTGGTCCTATTTGTTTCCAGGAGAAAACAGGGAATTAGGACTGGACAGAGAACATGAAAAGAAAGAAGGAAACAAGCATTTATTAAGCACCTAATATATACCTGGCACTGTGCTAAGTACTTTATAAATATTATCTCATTTAAAACTCACAAAGACCTTGGGAGATAGGTGATATTGATGAGGGCACAGTCTCTGGGAACCTCCTTGAATCTGGAATACAGTCTCTGGGAGCCCCCTTGAACTGTCCTTGAATCTTCCAACTAGATCTGGCCTTCCCCTAAGGCCATAAGCCTTACATTATCATTAGGCTTTATTGTCCAGCTACTTCCCACCTGTGATACTGTCAATATCCATGCCTTCAGCTGCTTCCCAGCCTTAATCCCATTCTCTTGGTTCCTGGAGTCGGATCTCATCTCCTCCTCCTTAGACTCCAACTCAGGACCCTCCCTAAAGCCCTCCTCTAGTCACCCCAGACCACCCCTCAATCCCTCCTGCAATCTTTATATATATAATCTCCATCTTGCCTCCATGAAGGTGCTCAGATTCAACCTAGCTCAGCTCAGATTGAATCTGGCCCACTTGTGAAAACAGGCATCACAAAGGGTGGGATTTCTTAAGACAACCCATTATGGTGAATCCCTAATAAACTTTGTCTTTTTTCTTTGGCTAAGAAGGCTTGAGTCAAATTCTTTCGGCAGGACCCGGCTTGTCAGTGTTTTGGGGTCACGAGCACCCCTAGAAATGTGTGGTTCCCTACCATCATCATTTTACTTAGACCTCTTCAATATTATCTCCTTTTTATAGGCAGAAAGAAGTTAAATGACTCGGCCAGAGTCACACAGGTAATAAGAGTCTGAGACTAAGACAAATATACTTGAATTCAAGTCTTTCCGATGCTAAGTCCAGCAGTCTAACTGTTGCCTCGTGGAGGCAAGAGTCACCCTAGAATACTGTGGCTACCAGTAGGTAGAGACACCAGATGAGGCTATTGAGTCAGTCCATGGTAACAGGTAGGATGTTGCAATCCTTTATTTACAATAATCTCATTATCTTAAACTACGAGTGATTTCCAGCCACAGATCCCCAACCTGGGCATGTATCCTGAGAGAATGGAAAATTTAAAATCAAAGATCTAAGAAACTTCAGTTTCTTGATCTGTAAAAGGAAGGAACTGGGCTCGGTTCAAAATCCTTTCCAGATTCTTTGTTCTAAGGTCCTTTCTATTCTATGTTCTATTTTCCACTGCTACCATTCTCTGGTTTTTTATGGCTAGTTTTTGGGAGAGAGGAAGGAAGTCACCATATATGCCTTAGGAAATGAAGGGAAAGGGGCCTGAGTCCTGCTGGGGGTGGGGATGGGAGACCTGGGATGGGAGGAGGAGATAGGAAGGAGGTGGGGGGCGTGGGGGGAAGGGAGATTCATGGTAGGGTGTCTGCTGCTATACTGCAGGGGCGTTTCTCCCACCACCATGGCAGTGGAGGAGGTGGGGAGGGATGAAAAATGAAGCTTTTACTCCACAGAATTCCCATCCATATGTGATTCTCTCTGGGCATCATCATCATCATCACCATATTCTGCAGCTTACTTGCCCTCCCAGCCCTGATTTCCAGAAGGGAAAAGAGACAGGTAAAGATGTAGGATCCACGCCTTGAAGGTAGGCATTTTTCATGTCTGTCTGTCTTGGTACCTCCATCACCTAACTCAATGCTTGGTAGCCACTAAATAAATATTTGTTGAATATATTAATGGATGAATGAATAAATGAATAAGTAAATGGGTTAAATAAATAAATAAATTTATGAATAAATAAATGGGTAAAACCTGGTCTCAGGATCTCTCAAGTTTGAAAAGGAGCAATTTAGTTTTAAAAAAATCAGCAAATACTTTAATCAGCAGTTTTTTTGAGGACTGGGACCATTTGCTGGTCAGGAACTTTCCTCCTCTTTGACACGGTTCCCTAAAATGTGGGCCAAAGCCCTCTACAAAAATTTTGTCAGTGACAATGATGGTGAAACACCTAACAGGTGGTGAACTCCATCTAGCAACCCTCTGGTCCTCCTCGCCCTGTTCTTGGGAGTTTCTAGCCAGTCATTTCACAATGCTGAGACACAGGTGCTCACCCCAAGGCCAAAACCTCCCAAGGAGGTGGCCATGTCTCCCACCCACCTCCCAGACAGGTGGCTTCCTGAAAGTTGGAATCCATGTGATTCTACCTGTCAAAACAGGTACTCCCAGAGGGGAGAGAGAGTAGATTAAGAGTCAGCGAACATTTATTAAGTACCTACTATCTGCCAGGTGAATAGAATGCTGGGCCTGAGGTCAGGAAAACTCATCTTGAGTTCATATCTGGCCTCAGACACTTAATAGTTGTATGACCCTGAGCAAGTCACTTAACTGTGTTTGCCTCAGTTTCTTCATCTGTCAAATGAGCTGGAGAAGGAAATGGCAAACCGCTTCAGTGTCTTTGACAAGAAAACCCCAAATGGGCTCACAAAGAGTCAGACGTGGCTAAAATGACTTAACTAAACATGTGCCAGGCACTGTGCTAAGCTCTAGGGATACAAAGAAAGGCAAAGGATGGTCCCTGTTCTCAGGGGGTTCATAGTCTAGTAGGGAAGACAACATGCAAACAATTCTGGACAAACTATAGAAAGGATAAATTGGAGATAATGAACAGAGGGAAAACACCAGCATTAAGGGGACTGGGAAAGGCTTCCCGAAGAAGTTGGAATTTTTGCTGGGACTAGAAGGAAGGCAAGAGGCTCATCGCATAATATGCATGCAATATCCTAGCACTCATCTCCTTACATGAGGGCGGGGAGGGGGGTGGGGGGGGGCAGGGCGGGAAGGGAGACACATGGGGAAGTAAGAGGGGGTGGGGACATAAAACAGCTTTGGGCATGTGACAACCAAGTTTAGAGAAGAAATAACCACTAGCTGAAGAGGGGTATCTGGGATTCTGGGGCAAAGATCAGGGAGCCAGAGGCTCTAGTATCATAAATTTAGTGTTTAAAAAAAAAATTTCTGAATTCCACACAACTCCCACAGATGAGGAAATCAATTTTCAAAGAAGTGACTTGCCCCAGGTCTCTTAGGTCTCCCAGGTAGTACCTCATAGAGTCAGGATTTGAATCCAGCTCTTCTCACTCCAAATCATCACTTTCTTTTTTAATTGTTATGTAATTGTTATTTGGGGTTTCTTTTAACATCATTGTTGTTTCCAATACACTAAACACTTAACCCTCCTTGTAACAAAGCAAGTCAGCCAGTAATCAATAAGCATCTGTTAAGTGCCTACTATGTGCCTGCTCTGGGGGATACAAAGACAAAAGTGAAGCAATCCCTGCACTCAAGGAGTTTATTGTCTGTCATAAGTATAGCCAACCAACCAAGTCTGATGATTATGCTACATTGGGAACCAACCTTCCCTCTTCGTGTCCCTACCTAGAATCTTTGCAACCAAGATTATTCATTGCAATTGATCCAAAATCAGCCTTTTAGTGATATAGCCATTCATTGCTTTATTGGAGTAATGTATATACATCCATAGCCCACCACAAAGAGGTGATGCAGAAAAAACATGAATGGAATAGAATACTATTTTACCTTGAGAAATGACAAATACGACAAATTAAGAGAGACATGAGAAGACTTGTATGAACTGATGCAGACTGAAGTGAGCAGAATCAGAACAATTTATTGAATAACAGTCCAATAAAGACATACTACTTTGAAAGACTTTTGAACTCTGATCATACAGTGACCGGTCAAGACTTCTAGAGATAGTTAAAGAAACACACTCCATGCACAGTGAGTAGAGCATCGGCCCTGGAGTCAGGAGGACCTGAGTTCAAATCTGTCCTCAGACACTTGAAACACTTACTAGCTGTGTGACCTTGGGCAAGTCACTTAACCCCAATTGCCTGCCTTCCCACTCAAAAAAAAAAAAAAAGAAAAGAAAAAAAAGAAACATACCCCTTACTCCCAACCTCTTAGCAGAAAGATGATGGGCTAGAGGTGCAGGATGAGACATACATTTTCAGCTGCCAATATGGCAGCTTGGTGGTGCAGTGCATAGAGTGCTGAGTCTACAGTAGTCAGAAAGACCTGAATTTATACCTGGTTTAATAATAAATGTAATAGTTAATATTTATATAACACTATGCCAGACACTGTACTAAACACTCTACAATTATAATCTCATTTGATCTTTACAACAGGCTTGGGAGGTAGGTGCTATTACTATCTCCCTTTGACAGATGAGGAAACTGAGGCAGAGCAGAGGTTAAATGACTTAGGTTAAGTGACCCGGAATCACACAGCTGGTAAGTATCTGAGGTCAGGTTTGAACTATGGTCTCCTTGACTCCAAGCCCAGCAGTCTAACTACTGTGTAATCTAGCTGCCCCAAGACACTTTAGACACTTGATGTATGACCTTAGGAAAGTCACTTAACTTCTGTTTACCTCAGTTTCCTCAACTATAAAGTAGGGATAACAATAGCACCTGGTTCCCAGGGTTGTCAGGAGGATAAAATGAGATAAAATTTGTAAAGTGCATAGCACATAGTAGGTGTTACGTAAATTTGAGCTATCATTATTTTCTTGCCGAAACCTATTTGTTGGGGGTGATGAGGGGGGACTGGTGACAGTGATACCAAAAAAAAAAAGGAAGAAAAGAAAGAAAAGGTGTGCAACATAAAGTACACAGAAGAGAACAGAAGAAAGTTCAGAAGAGGACATGAGTCGATTTTATTACTACCACGTTCATTTTAATATGCACTAAAAAAAACCAAACTATATACAACTAGAGTTCAAAGTTTTATGCAGAATCCTCTTTTCAGTTCCTCTTGTATTTTGAAATTCATGTGTTTGTTAAGCATGTAATAAAAAAGAAAATGCGTATCTAAGAAAAAGAAGTCCAGAAAAGCAATCCTAGTGGATCAGACTTAATCACTCATTTAGAGCTCCACAGAGATGCTGCATAGGTGTGTCCACAACTCCATTGAGTTGTGGTTCCCCAAAGGTTCCCCAAAGAGGCTCCCAAAGTGGAGAGGAGAGGAGAATCCCCCTAAGGAACCTCTTTTAGCCATATAATTTCTTAGTTTTGCTTTCTTTCTTCCGCATCATCACATATAAGTTTCTATAAATTCCTCACATATAACTCCTTTTTTTACAGGGCCATAACGTTCCATTATATGTCTTCTTATCTCTCCTAATGTCTCCTGCTCCTGCCCCTTCCCATTCCCTCCCAGCAGAGAATTTTATCTCATACTTGTCTAGGAAATTCAAGGCCATCTATGCACCCTGAACTCCCCCATCTCCCAACTTAATCCCCTCTACTTCATCTTCTGTTCTTTCTCTGTTCTGACCTCTAAGGAAAATAGGGCCCTTCTTCCTTACCAAGGTCACCCAACCCCTCCACTTGTATCTTATTCCCATCCCCTTCCATCTTCCCTTAGGAAACTCTCTTCAAATATTCTCTCTTTTATCTTTAACAGTGCCTTACTTCAGTTGATTATTTCCAGTTTTTCTTGTATATATAAGTAGTTGTTTGCATGTTTTCTCTCCCATTAAACTGTAAACTCCTTGAGGGCAGGGACTATCTTCTGCCTTTCTTTATATCCCTAGGGCTTAGCACTTGCCTGGCACGTGGTAAGTGATTGAGAAATGTCTACTAACTGACCACCCCCCCCCATCTCCTCCTCCCCTCCAGTCCACTGACCCTTCCCTTGCCCCCTAGCAAAATGTCCAGCTTCCCTCAGTCCTTAGGAAATCTTTACTTGACACAGTGACAATAATATCTTATAGTGATCAACTGTGAATGACTTCACTTTTTTCAGCAATACAGTGATCCAAGACAATTCTAAAAGACTCATGGATGGAAAATTCTGTCTGCATGCAGACAAAGACCTGATGGAGCCTGAATGCAGATCGAAGCATACTTTTTTCACTTAATTTTTTTTGTGTGTTTCTCTTTTTTTGTTCCATTTCTTCTTTCACAACGTGACTAATATCGAAATATGTTTTACATGATTGTACATATATAACTTAAATCAAATTGCCATCTAAGGGAAGAGGGAGGAGAGGGAGGGAAGGAGAAAATTTGGAACTCAAAATTTTATTTAAAAATTAATATTAAAAATTGTTTGTACATGTGATTGGAAAAAATAAACACTATTTAAAAAAAAAAGAAATCTTTACTTGACTCTCAGATTATCATTCTGTTTTTCACCTTCCTTCCATAGCAAGCTTTTAGAAAAAACAATACTATCTACGCTCTACTTTCTCACCTCCTACTCTCTACCCTTTCTAATCAGGCCTCTACCTTCCCTATGGAAACTGATCCATCACTGTCTATCTCCTACTCCCTAATCTTGGATGTCTCCCAAGGCTCTGTCTCTTGGACATCTCATGACATTCCACAGGATCAATTATGCAAATGACTGCCAAATCGACACATCTCACCCCATTCTCTCCCCTGAACTGATCTCAGATCTCCAACTGCTTGCTAGACGTCTTAAACTCAATACATCTAAAGGGGAAAACAGTCTTTCCTCCAAACATAACCCTCCTCTAAACTTCCCTATTTCTATGAATCACTGACCAATCATTCTAGTCACTTGGGTTCACAACCTCAGAGTTATTCTTGACTCTTCCCTCTCCCTCACCGCCAAATATCTAATCAGTTGATAAGTCTGATCATTTCTGCTTCCATAATCTCCCTTGTATCCATTCCCTTCTCCTTACTGGCTTGGCCACTTCTCAGGTTTACTTACTCATCAATTTGGGACCATCTCCAGTCGTCCCAATCAGTATCTGGCCACTGGACCCAGATGGCTCCAGAGGAGTTAGGCTGGTGACCTTGCACAGCCCTCCCTCACTGTAATCCAATTCACTCGCAAGTCATGGCATCATCTTTCTGATGTCATGGTCCTCTTCAGGAAGATGGACAAACAACCACAACAAGTCATCAATTCTCTTCTAGCAATAATCCTCTAAGTGATCTCCCTGTTTCTACCCACCACCCTCCCCCCACCCCAACTCTGACCTGGCTTCCGCAAAGCTGCCAAAGAATCTTCCTAAGGCATAGGTCTGACCATCTCGCTCCTCTACCTGAAAATCTCCAGTAGTTTTTTATTACCCCTGGGGAAAAACTAATAACTCCTCAACCTGGCATTTGGAGTCCTCCATCACTAGATTCCAGATTTCTTTTACAATATTCCTTTTTGTTCACTTTTGTTGCTGCTGTTATTGTCCAGTCCTTTCAGACTTTTTGTTTTTTTTAAGGTGTGTTCGACTCTTCACGACCGCACTTGGGGTTTTCTTGGCAAAGATACTGGAGGGATTTGCCATTTCCTTCTCTAGCTCACTTTACAGATGAGGAAACTGAGGCAAACGGTAAAGTGACTTGCCCAGGGTCACACATCACCTATCAAATGGCCCCGCTAGTTGTTTCCTGAGCTCAGCAGACTGTCTCCTTTTGTTTGCCCAGGTTTTTTAGGCAGGCTGCCCCCTCTCCAAAATGCATCACTCCCCACCTCTGTCCCTTGAAATCCTCAGCTCCCTTCAAGGCTCAACTCAGCTGCTACCTAGTAGGCAAGAAAATCACCCTGGTGTAGTGGATAGAGAACTAGCCTCAGAGCTAGGAAGACAGGTTCAAATCTTGCCTCAGATACCTACTATGTGAGCCCTGGGCAAATCATGTAACTTCTCAGTGCTCTAGACAACTCTCTAAGACTGTAAGTTGCAACAAAAAAAAAGTTCCCTCACCTAGGAGTTTTTTATAATATCAGTACTTCTTAAACTGTGAGTTGCAACTCCATACAGGGATACGAAAAATTTAGCAACAATAAAATGTTTCTGAATGAGCAATGAACAAAAATTAATTAAAAATCAAACAGATAATGAATCCGAGGTGTTTCTGACAGGGCTTGCCCACATTGCACTATGGCTCAGACTTCACTGAAGCCTTGGTTCTGAACACAAAGCATACCCACTTTGCACTGACCATGCCCTCAGACCACACAACACCAATGAACTCTTCCAAAATGCCAAAGGGGGTCCTGAGTGGAAAAAGTTTAAGAAGCCCTGCTCTATATCACTGAAACCCTAGGCATTATCCTTATCTTTATGATAAGTAGAGGAATAACCCTTAGAACTGGTTCATCATTACATATATGCCTTGACCAGAGGCTACTGATGGCTAATTAATTGGGCTCTTATTAAAAAAAAATGGGATGCTAATTAATGGGATGCTTTTAATGATGGAAAGTTTTGCCCTGAAGCAAAAGCCTCTATTAATCTCAATATTTTTCCAATGATGAAATATGGCCAAGTCATGGAATATGACAGGAATACAGTTGAGAGTCATTCCAAGGGTATCGGAGAAGCACATGTTCAGGAACATACTATTAATGAAGGATTGTCCAGAAGAAGCAGTGTTAAGAATATCACCAAAGAGGCATCCCACTAGAAAATGAGGTGAGCCAATCATAGTGTGAAAGTGAAGCATACGAATAGGTGGACTCCCTGAAATGTCAAGAGATATAGAAGAAGACACTCAGAACATCTGGTGACTTTACGAAGGATCCTCCACTTATGGAGGATTTCCAGAAGGACCTGGACAAGAGGCTCACAGATCACGAAGGCAGAGAAAGTCTGCTGTCTGCTTATTTGTAGAGGAAGTATCCACACCAATGAGATCAAAGATCGAGGAAAGAATCAGGCTATGTGAGAATGCCCTGTGCTATGGGGCATATGTAGAGTAAATAAGATAGATTCCTACCCTCATGGAGCTTACGGACCAATAAAGGGAGAGAAGATAGGCACACAAATTAGAATATGGGTATGATAGGAAGCGAAGCGCTAAGAGACCGAATACCGGCGGAATAGGAAGCAGACATAGAAAGGGAGGGAAGATTCCTGTAGGGAGCTAGGATGAGAAAGGCTGGATAAAGCAAAGTGGAAGAAAAAAGAGTCTCCAAGTTCAGGGGACAATATAGAAGCAATAATACGAGTCATTAATGTGCGTCAAACACTTTATGGGTTATACAAAGTGTCCTGGACATGGTGTCTCATTTGGTTCTTGCAACATAAGAAGGTAAGGTTGGTTCTATTTATCTGCATTTAACAGGCTTAGATCACAAAGCTAGTGAGCTGCAGAAACAAGACTAGAACCAGATGGCTACCCATAGAAGGGTCTTCTCTCAGCATTCATTGGCCACTCTTGCAGATTTGATGGAGTACAGAAGGGAAGGGAATAATTATTTACTCTTTTTTTTTTTTGGAGAGGCAATTGGGGTTAAGTGACTTGCCCAGGATCACACAGCTAATAAGTATCAACTATCTGAGGCCAGATTTGAACATTAGGTCCTCCTGACTCCAGGGCTGGTGCTCTATCCACTCCCCAAATGCCCTAGGAATAATCATTTACTGAGTGTCCATTGCATGCCAGACGCTTTGCAAATATTTGATCCTCACAACAACCCTGGAAGGTGGGTGCTGTTATTATCCCCATTTTATGGTTGAGGAATTCGAGGCAGGTGGACTTGCCCAAGGTCAAGCAGCTAGTAACTTTCTGATGCCAAATTTGAACTCAGGGCTTCTTGATTCCAGGCCCAGATACCACAGTGTTTTAAAGCTTGTACGGGGTGTTCAGGGAGAATTAGCACCTCTGGCGTAAGGCCTTTTCAGGGCTGTTCATCCACCTTTGGCGTCCACCTGTCACCTAACTCTTACCTGTGGCTCCAGAAGCTGTAACGTGTACAGTGGCCACACCCCAGTAAAACCATCTTGGCAGAGGGGCCAAACCAGGTTGAGGGTAACTGAGGGGCCTCAAACGCATTGGGGAGTTAGGGGGATGTCTACCCCAAGCAGATGAAGACTTCCCCTGGTGGAATGGACAGACAAGAGTCATTTGTTCCAAGAGGCCATTAAGGCAGCTGAAGCAGGTCCCATGGAACACTTGGAGGTTGGTCAGATATCGAAGGCACCAAGGTCATCTACTACATCCCGGGCCATCACCAGTCATCCTAACTTTTGTCTTGCCATTGGTCTTCAATGACTCTGGAAGAATGTGGCTGGTGACTGTGTAACTCTGCCTCGCTCTCATCCAATTCACATGCAAATCAAGGCATCACCCATCGTCCATGATTTTACTATTTTACTGTCTCCAACTCAAATGTTGAAATGGACTATTTGTATCTGGCCTGTGGTGGAGCCTTCCAAGCTCATATTGATCTGATCAGCCACAGTTAGACACTGTACCTTAACCCCAACATTATGATGTTGTTGGTCCTAGATAAGCAATATTTGAATTAGAAAGAAATGCTAGAGATATCTAGCCTAGTGAAACTTTTTGGTGTCAGGACCCCTTTATACTCTTTTTTTTGTTTGTTTTGTTTTGGCAGGGCAATTGGGGTTAAGTGACTTGCCCAAGGTCACACAGCTAGTATATGTGTCAAGTGTCTGAGGCCAGATTTGAACTAAGGTCCTCCTGACTCCAGGGCTGGTGCTCTACTCACTGCACCACCACCTAGCTGCCCCCACCCCTTTATACTCTTAAAAATTACTGAGGTCTCCCCCGAAAAGTTTCTGTCTATGTGGGTGATACCGATATTTATCATAGTAGAAATTAAAACATCTTAGTATTATTATGAAAATAGTTTGGACTACATGGACCCCCTGAAAGGTTCTTGGGGCCCCTGGAGGTCCTCAGACCACACTTTGAGAATCACTGATCTAGTCTAATCCCTTCATTTTACAGATAATAAAAAGAGCTGGTGAAAGAGAAAATGACTTGACTGTGTAAGAAGCAGAACTGAAAACTGACCCCAGGTCTCCTGACTCCCAGCCTGGCACCCCTTCCATTACATAATATACGCCTTCTTCCTCTTTCTATCCCCAACAGTTGCATTATCCAGAAATGATATTTCACATTCTGTTCTGGTCTACAATTCAAAGCTAAATTGTATGATACAGACTATATGCTGCAGAATTCAGGAGGAAAAAGATGTCAATGAAAGCTGAAACTGCCAGGAAAGACTGTATGGAAGAGATAGGCTTTAAATTAGATTACTATTTGCAATAATTCCTCACTGGGCCTTATATATAGTAGGCAGGAGGATTTTTGTTTCATTCAGTTTTTTGATGAATGAATAATACCAGGTAAGGTTGGATAGGTGGGACTGGGTCTTGAAGGCCAGTCAGAAGAGATAAAACATAATGCTGAGATATATAGTAGGAAAACATGGCAGGGTCTTCCAAGAGATATTTCACATTTTCCTCTATTTTTTTTTAATTCTTTGATTTTGTTTTATTGTTTCTTGATGGCTCATGGAGTCATTACCTTCTACTTGCCTGATTCTAATTTTTCAGAAATTATTTTCTTCAGTGAACTTTTGTGACTCCTTTTCCATTTGGCCTATTCTACTTTTTAAGGAATTGTTTTCTTCAGAGAATTTTTGTATATCTTTTCTATTTTTTGTGCTTCCTTTACCAAGCTGTTGACTCTTTTTTATGATTTTCTGGCATCACTCATTTCTTTTCCCAATTTTTCCTCTACCTCTCTTATCTGATTTTTAAAATCTTTTTTGAGCTTTTCTAAGAATTCTTTTTGTGACCTGAAACCAATTTACATTCTACTTTGAGGCTTTGCCTGTAGCCATTTTGACACTGTTGTCCTCTTCTGAGTTTGTGTTTTGACCTTCGCTCTCACCATAGTAACTTCCTATAGTCTGGTCCTTTTTTTGTTTTATGCTCATTTTTCCATCCTATTTCATGACTTTTAATTTTATGTTAAAGTTGGGCTCTGCTTCTGGTGTGTAGGGAGTGTGTTTCCAAGCTTCATTTTTTTTTATGATGTTATTTTCAGAGCTAACTCTGAGAACCTGTAAGATTTCAGTTCTTCCAAGGTGGCATAATCTAAGGAGACGTGCTCATTGTTCTCCTGGCCTGTGGTCTGGGCTGTAAGCAACCATAAGCATTCTTTTCCACCCTGGAAACTGTGCCCAGGATCCCCACTCCCCTGTGGTCATAAGCTCTAGAGTACTAGTGCTCCTTCTCACCATGGGACTGTAAACTGGGCCTGTGACCTGGATTCCCATAATGCAACAGAGTCTTATACCTAGTGCCAGCAAAGTGTCCCCTGTAATCTCCTTTTGACCAGTTGTCTGGTCCCCTTACCAATTGTAGGCTGAGAGCTCTGGAAGTCATTTTTGCTGATACAGTCACCCCTAAGGCCTATCCCAGCTTGCTGAATCAGGGCCTTGATGCAGGCTTATCTCAGTTCTGCCTTGCTAGACTGTGCTCCATTCTCACCCCAATGAGACAGACCTTTCCTATCAACCTTCTAAGTTGTCTTGGGCTGGAAAATTGTTTCATCCCATTCTTTTGTTGGTTCTGCCACTCTAGAATTCATTTTGAGGCATTGTTTTAGAGTTGTTTGGAGGGGAATTTGGGAGAGCTCAGATGAATTCCTACTTTTATTCCACCATCTTGGCTCTGTTTTTCCCCACCTTCATGGTAGACTCTTGAACAGGAACATGATGTGGTTTAAGATTAATCCAAAGAAAAGGCTGGAAACAGGGAAACCATCTAAGAGCCAGTTTTATCAATATATCTGTAGACTATGGCAACAGAGCCAGAACTTGGGGATGGGGGGAGGGGGAGGAAAGAAGGATTAGACTGGAATGAAGAGTATGAATTTAAGAGACACTTGGAAGGAAATACTGGCAGAAGAGTTGTTTAATTGTTGTTGTTGTTTTTTTTACTAGATAAAAGAGATGAGTCAAAGATGACTCTTAGATTATCAACCTGGAAGACTGGAATAACAGTGATGTCACTAACGGAGAGAAAAAACTGGGAGTGAATAAGGAGCGGAAGAAAAATGAGATGAGTTGACAGCTGAAGCCAGAAAATGGGTGAGTTATCTGGGAGCAGAGGGCTACTGAGAGTATCTTGTGAAAAACTCATATTCAGGGGACAGGAGGGAGAAGATCAGCCATTGAAAGAAAAAGAGAGGAGTAATCAAAGAGGAAGTAATAGAATAAAGAGTATGTCTGTAGTACTGTGGAAGCTAATAAAGGAGAGAGTTTCAGGAAATTACCAAACTATACGCCCAATCCTCCCACTGATTGTCCTTTCACCCTTGAATAGGGAGAACTTGAAACAAACATTCAGAGAGAATTTGAAGAAGTATTGAAAAATGTCTGGAGACCTGTTGGGAGCTGGAACTGTGTTCAGATGTCCAGAGACCTTGGAATCCAAGGCCATGTGAAAAAGCTCAAGATGGGGAGTCAGAAGACCCAGATTCTAATCTTGCTTTTGCTGCTGTCCTTGTGATTCTGGGCAATTTAGTCCAATTCAGCAAGCATGTATTAAACATCTATTATGTGCAAGTCACTATGCTAGGTGTTGGGATAGAAAGAAAAACATGAAACAATATCCTCCCTCAGGGAACTTACTTTTGATGGGGAGGCTTCCAACTTTAGCATATGGCAGCGCTTCCCTGAGCACAGGTCTGAATAGTAGGTCTGAACCCAGGTCTCCTGACTCCCAGCCTGACACCCCTTCCACACAGCCTCTTGGAAGTCCTGGCCACCTTTGAAGCTGTGTCCTGAGCCCCACATCTTCTACTACTTCCAGTTGCTTGGGCTTCACCCCTCCCCACCCCAAATTACTCTATTACCTCTGTCTTTCCATATATTTTATATTTATTTATATTATATATATTTTATATATATTATATTTATTTATATTATATTATGTTTACGTACATTTTATATTTATATGTGTACATGTTTCTTCCCAACAAAATATAAACCCCTTGAGGGCAGAAACTGCTTTGTTTTTGTCTTTGAATCCCTAGTGCCTCAAATAGTGCCTTTCAAGTAGTGAGCATTTAGTAAATGCTTGTGGAATGAATTAATGAATCGAAGTCACTTCACTTATTGGGGGGACTCTGTTAGGGGCAGCTATGACTTGGAGTTAGGAAGAACTGAAATCAAATCCTACCTCAGATACTTACTAGTTGTGTAAGCCCGGGTAATTCATTCAAACCTCCCAGACTCAGTTTTCTCATCTGTGAAAGGGGGATGGATAACAATAACACCACCTACTTCACAGGATTTTGGTGAGAATCGAATGAGATAACATTTGTAAAGGGTTTTGCAAACCTAAAACAAATACTAGCTGTTATTGTTTTTTTAAGCTCTCCATTGGTAATATAAGAGGGTTGGAGTAGATGATCTCTAAGTTTTAATCTAACTCTGCCCTGGATACCATGGGAATAAGGCCTGGTTATAAGATTACAGAGTTACAGACATAATAAATAATAAATTTCGTTCTCCAGCACATTGTACAAATAGGGAAACTGAGGCAAACAGCATTAAGTGACTTGCCCAGGATCACACAGCTACGAAGTGTCTGAGGCCAGATTTGAACTCAGGAAGGTGTCTTCCTGATTCCAGGTTTAGCGCTCTATCTACTGTGCCACCTAGCTGCCCAATTGATATTAATATCAAATGAGGATTAAGTCAGGGAGATGTATGCTTGCAAGAGGTATTTACCACCCTCCTCGAGGATATTCAGCATGGGTCCCAAACAGAACGGCGATTCCTTACGAGGAGATCCTCTATATGCTCCTGCTTCTGAACGCTATTTTATTTCAAGTGTCTTTGACAATGGAGACCTTCCCACAGGAAAACCAGAATACCTTTAAAAAAGAAAAAAGCTAAGCATACATATAGGAAAATCCAATTGGGTGAAAATTGACTATTGTCGTTGTTAATTTCAGCACAGAGTTTGTCTGGCACATAGTAAGCACTCAATAAATGTTTCATCTATCTATTTCTCCCTCCCTCTCTCTACCTATCTCTGTCTCTCTGTCTCTGTCTGTCTCTGTCTCTGTATCTCTATCTCTGTCTCTCTTTCTCTTCCAGACTCTGATACACAGTTGGATGTAGAATTCATAGAGTTGGCCAGTCAGCACACATACCTTGTACAGAGGGTGCTGGGCCCAGAAAAGATAAGAATGATTTGGAATACCTTTGGGAAAACTGCACAATGATTTGAAAAAAAAGAGACCCATCTTTTTAGTAACAATATTCTTCATAGACATGCTTCATTCTGCTCCTGGCCATTTGACTCCTTGGACTTCACCACTAAGACTCAGCTGCCTTCTGACCCTGGCATTGCCCTCAGAGCCTGGGGTCTTCTCTCCCTGGAACATCTATCTCTTTGCCACACTGCCCCTTCTCCCATTGGCAAGATCTGTACAGGGGCATCCATTTTGGGGGCCAAGCTCAGGGTGACTATGCTTCATTCTCCTCCCAACCCCAACCCCTTTCAGCTGTATTTTAGACATTGGCTTTCCCCTACTAGAAAAAAGCTTCTCAAAGGCAGAAGCTGTCTTTCCTTCTGATTGTCTTTGTATTCCCAATGCCTGGCATGCAATAACTGCTTAAAAAATGATTGTACTCTGTTGCCTGCTGCCTTCCAGGGATGCCATATGAAGAGTCAGGGAATTCCACAATCCAAAGAGCCCAAGGGAAGGATTACCCAAAGGTCAGCAAAAGAGGCAGGTAGTGGATATGAGCAAGTGGTAACGTGGTACCAGCAAAGAATCTAGCTAGGTGAAGGATGTCATCAGGTACACACCTAGGACGCAAAAAAGAAGGTGGGCTGGTCACATGACAACAACTCAACCCAAATTCCTATTCCAATCCACACATTGTCAAGAGAACCAGAGGAAAGCTCCCAGTACTCTGGGCAGACCCTCTGTGCAGGAGTCACGAATGAGAGACACTGAGTAGGTCAACTGGCATTTAGTCAAGAATGGGTAGCAAAGTCCACCATTTAAGTGACAGCAGGTGAGGTCACAGAACCATTGAAGAGCCAAAGCATTTAAGGTTCACCCAGACTCCCAGACTCATCCACTGTACCACCTTAAGGCTCACTTACTGAGTGACTGAATGAATCAGGAGACTGTGAGTAAGAGCTTGGAGAAGGGGGAAATCCTTGTGAGCTAGGAAAGGCTTCAGAAGCTTCCTGGCTCTAATAGAGCTCTGGTTTTGGTTTTTTAATAGAATATTAGAGCAAGAATAGGTCAGGTCATCCAACCTTCTCCTCTTCTACCCATCCATTTTACAGGTAAAGAAACTGAGGTTCTAAGGGGTAGAAATGACACAACTAGTTAGTGGCCCAGCTAGTCTATTTGGGGCTAGAACCCAGGTCTCCTTGTTGAGGTTAGGGATTCAGGGGTGCTCAGGATCCCAAAATACCAAAATACCAGGACCACGCTGGGTCCTGCTGAATGAATTTGACCCAACCCTTCTTACGGCCAAAGAGAAAAACAAAGTTTATTAAAGATTCATTATATTGGGTAGAATCCTAAGAAATCTCATCACTTGTGATGCTTGGATCCACAAGTGGGCCAGATTCAATCTGCTGAGCTAGATTGAATCTAAGCACCTTTGTGGAGGCAAGATGGAGCTTATATACAGAAAGACTGTGGGAGGGATCTAGGGATGGTTCTGGGGTGATGGGAGTAGGGGTTTAGGGAGCATCTTGAGGAGGAGTCTAAGGAGGATCTTGATGGGACTGGGGTGACTAAAGGTCAGACTCTAGGAATGAGATTAAGGGTAGGAAATAGGGAGGGGAGGTGACAGACAATGGAGGGCTAGGGTAACAGATTTGGTTATAGATATTTTGATAGGATCAAGGGTGGGAAATGGCAAACCATGGAGGTAGTAGACAACAGATTTGGGCACAAAAAGCCAGATCAAGTGGGAAGATTCAGGGTGGGGTTCAAGGGGGTTCCCAGAGCCTATACCCCATCATTCTAACACCCTGCCTGGCACCCCTTCCACCATTCTTGCACACTTAGGGCCTCCCTTTAGTTTCTAGTTCTTTGAATCAGAAGTTTCATCCAGCTAAAGGACTCCAGCTCAGAGGCAGCACCCTCTATTTTGGAACAGGTCTGATTTAGGAAGTTTTTCCTCATATGGAGCTGAAATCTCTCTCTCTCTCTCTCTCCCTCTGCAGGAGTGTGACCCACTCATTGATCCTACTTCTGCCTTATGCTCAAGCAAAACAACCCTAAATCTTTTTCCACATGTCAAAAATGTGTGATGTCTTTAGGGTGAGTACTCCCTTCACCTAATCTTAGGTATACATTCCTCTTTTTTTTCTGGTATAATTTAATTTGTTTTCAACTAACAAAAATCTATTTTTTTTCTCCTCCTATCTGCTTCCCTGCTTGTAATAGATATACACAATGAAGAAAATAAAGTCCTGCATTGGCCATCTCATTCTGTACTCTGCGTCCATCCCCTCTTTGTCAGGAGATAGTGTATGTCACCATTCCTCTGTAATCATTAGTCATTGCATCGATCAGTTTTCAAGTCTTTCAAAGTTGTTTGTTGTAAGGAAGCGGTTGTTTTTGCACAAATTGTTCTCTTGGTTCCTTTCATTTCACTCTGCATCAGTTTATACAAGTCTTCTCAGGTTTCTCTGAAACCACCCCTTGTCCATTTCTTATAGCATAATAGCATTCTATTATATTCATCTGCCATAATTTATTCATGAGTACCCCATAGCTTCCAATTCTTTGCCACTATAAAAAAGAGCTACTACTAATATTTTTCTAATATGGATCTTTTTCCTTTGATGTAGGTTCTTAAGTTTAAGAGAGTTACCAGAAAGTCAGAGACATTAATTGGCTTGCCCCATGGCCATTGGAACCTAAGATTTCCTGCCCGTCTCTTCCACATGACAGCCCTTTAAATATTGGAAGGCAGCCAGCTTGCCTGCTCTAAGTCTTTTCCTTCCCCTCCGCCCCCCCCCCCCCATATCTCTCTTCCATAATGGATGTGGTAGGCCTGCCTGAACTATTAATGAGATTAACTAAAGACAAAGGTCTGGGAGAAAGGATATAATTAGGGAAGTACCAGGGAAGGGGCTTATTTTAAGAGTTACTGGAACTTTTAGAAGCTCTCTATTGTTCACCATTGTTTTCAAATTGCTTCTCAGTCCCATTGCCCAGGGCCACACTGTGGGAGGACCGCATAGGACTCACCACAGCAAAGTCAGAAAATTTGGGAGAGAGGGAACTAGAGAGCAGTTAAATGTATCTGAAGATTAAATTGGGAAGTGGTGCTGTGGTACTATTGCTAAGAAGACCCTGCCCCCAGCCCCTGATAAAAACCCCAGTTTGCGTAAGAAAAAATGGACTTAGATCTTGCCATTTGGCCTTCAGCAAATGTCCCAGGGCCCTGTGACTGCTCTAAGGAATGTCAACTAATTAACCAGAAGGAAAGCCTGACCCTAATGGTCTCTTTGTTCTCTGAGTAGGCTCTCTATCTTATGTCAACAAACCCAAATGGAGCATCCCTTGGTCTGTCTATGGCCATTAAGGGTGAAAACCTTAGCCCCAGATGTTATCTTGAATTATGTGACTTTTCCTTATCCTGATATTTTATGAGCATATACCATGTTGTATGTTAATGGCAAATTGGACACAGAGATCCTGGGTTGTAATTTCAGTTGACACTTTATCAGCTATCTGATTTGTTGTATTTACAATCTATTCCATTAAGGAAGTTCCTTTTCTGGTATCATGGCCATAAAAATGAGGTAACACAGGGTTGCTGGGTCTGCTAAAATAACATATGTAAATTTCAAGAGATAATTAACTACTGCCCCTTGATTTCTGTATAAATATGACTCCTTCAGCCGAATTCGTGGCCGTTCTGATTTGGGCTGCTAATGCCCCGGGACGGACACTGGCTAAAAAATTCTCTATTTAAAACTTATACTCTGTGGCACAACAGTGCCAATCACAGAATCTCAATGGGAAGGGTCTTTGGAGGTCATCCAATAACTAAACAAGAACTCCACTACAGCCTACAGGACAAGTGTCATCTAATTTAAGCTTAAAGAGTTGTGGGGTGGGGAAACATCCTACCATTTGAGCAATATTCCATTTTGGAGTATTCTTATTAGGAAAATAGATCTAAAGCTGGAAGGAATCTTAGAAGTGACCTAATCCAACACTTGTACTTTATAGTTGAGGAAATTGAGGTCCATAGGGGTTAAATGATTTGTCCAAGATCACATAGCTTAGTAGTAGAACCAGGATTGGAGCACAGGTTCTCTGACTCCAAATCCACTGCTCTTCCCACCGCATCCTTCTATTAGGAAGCACTTCTTCATGTGGATCTAATGTTTATTTCTTTGCAACTTACATATTTGGCATCTCTTCCTCTCTAGAATATTCCTTGCACTTGAATTCTTGAATTTGGTCCCCAACTCTTGGATTGGCTGCTATTCCGAGTTTCAAGGGTCCCTTGTCAGTCCATGCTCCTAAAGCTTTAGCTCATGAGCCCCCATCAGTGAGCTTCCCCTTAGTCAACCAATAGGTACAATTAGCTCAAAGCAAAGATATTTCCTAAATTGACATAATAAGAAGAATAGTTCCCAAAAAGCTCCCCTTTAATCCTGGGACTCACTCTTACACGATCACAGAAAGAGTCAATGGGAAGGGTGGAGACAAAGTTAGAGTGCGGTGGTAATGAGGCGCACACTTATGGCTAAGACAACTCATGCCTCTGCTACTACAAGAACCTGACATCTTTCCTATTATTTTTTATTTTTGGTGTTAGACAAAGAAATTTTTAATCTGGATTTTGTTACATATGAATTGGGCTTTGTTACATATGAATTGTTACATATGTGATTAAAAATAGATATTTGAAAATTACTAAATATTTAATGGGATATATTTAATTATAAACATAACAATAATATTTATTATAACAGCAAATTTTTTACTGTTGCGAAAGTGTATAGGATGGGTTAAAGATGTAGTTTCAACGTATTAATGATGAGTCAGCAATCAGGTATTTACTGTACATCTGAAGCCCCAGAGTCTCGGTAGTGTGAATTTATAAGTAAAGGATAAATGAAATGTTAACTGATTAGAGAAAGATCAGGAAAGACATTCAAACCCTAAATTGTGGTTAGTGAAATTTTGCTATTTAAGGTAAAATTCTTTGGATTGTAATTTATTATTGTTCTGAGCTTTGATTACAGGAATAGTTGTCTGAATTGTCATGAAGCCAATAATAGAAAATGGCATGTACTACAGTCTTGAAACTGCTAACGGTGGATGTCTATACCTGGGAAAAGTTTTGGGGATGACCATGGCACCCCTAGGTAGCAGCCTCCTGAGTAATGCTGTCCATGGTCACTCCCCCTTGGTCTGCAGGACTCAGCTTGGATGTAGGAGGTTGTGGAAATAGAGTGGCCCCCTGGTCAATTAAGGAAGGGCTGCTAGAACTCCCCTTCTTGCTCTCTGAGGAAGAGTAAGGTTTTCCTCATACCTCCCTTTGCTCTGCAAGTGGCATATCCTTTCTATTCGTGAAATGTCTTCATGTATCATTCCTTTGGGTGCAGTATCTTTGCTTGGAGGGTCATTCAGCTGGGATCCCAGCTTGACCCTTGATTGGCAGGCTCTCTGGAATCCATTGTCAACTCTTCCTCTTACTTTCAGAGACCAGGTTCCTAAAAGCACTGTCCTACCTCTCTGAGTCTATTTCTGTCTGGAGACTGTTTCTCTGCTCTCTATTGGGTGCATCGATCTCCTGCTGGGCTCAGAAATCACACTCCACAAAGTCACTCCTGACCTGCACTGGCTGCATAACTTAGTAAGCTAGCTTTTTAAAAGGGACCAGTGGCATGGCCAATAGTTTCCATGGCAACTATGCCTGGCCTTCTAATTCCATCATGGAGAAATTCACACTTCATTCTTCCTTCAAGGGGTACCAGAGTGTTAACAGCTTATTAACATATAAACACTTCATCATCTCTGTTATCTGCCCCTTCACTTTCTATAATTACATCCCTCTCATTTTTCCACTTAATTTAACTCCTTGTTATCTGTGGTTTTATCCTAGGTTGAGGGGATCCAGTTAGTCAGAGACCAACTGCCCCCACCTAGACCCTCAATCCTCCTAGTTTTGCCTCTGAGGGCAAAGCGGCAAATACAATAAGTGTGATCCCACATGAAAACTATTCTGTCAAATAATTGAAGACAACTATTGTGGCTCAACACTTCCCAGAAGTGGTGCTCACATGGCATTCCCTAGAGGCCCTTCACCAAGTTGCCACACCCTCTGGATATTTCCTAGGATATAGCCTTCCTACATTGTGGTACCTAGAATGGGACAAAATATTCCAAATGTGGCTGACCAGGGAAGAGTTCCATGTCATTACAACTTCCTATCAGAAATGGGTTTTTCTTTTTTCTGGATAAATTGCTCTCCAGTTAGGCCTCTCATATCCTGTTTTTGTGAAACTGATTTTTTTTTAATCTAAAGGTTTGACTTTACACTTGTCCCTATTAAACTTCTTATTAGATGATCTCAATATTGTACCACAATCTTTTTTTGGATCCTGACTCTGTCATCCAATATATGAACAAGTCATCTGATTTTTGCATCATCTCCAAATTTGATGAGTATGTCAGCTATGTCTTTATCCAAGTCACTGATAAAAAAGTTAAACAGCCCAGAGTCAAGGCCAGATGCCTGGGACACTCCATTAGAAATTTCCAAGTTACTATTGAGTCACTGATTGCTGTGCTTTGAGTTTACCCCTTTAATCAGTCCTGAATTCTAACTCTGTCAACATTTTGCCCACATTACTCCATTCTGTCCATAAGAATAGCGAAAATCTCGGTAAACTCTTTTCAGCAGAGAGATGGGGGATGGCTTACAGATGTGGAATGTGGCTTATCAGATGGGGTCACCATGATGGTTGATTTTGTTTAAATGTTTTCCCTTGTTAAAAGTAGCTGTCCATCAATTGGGGAATGCTAAACAAACAGAGGATTTTCTATTAGATTCTAGAGGTCACAGGAACCACTGGAGTTTATTGCCATAACACTGTGTGACTTGAAGGACAGACAAGTAGAGAGAGACTTGAGGCACAGAGGCCAATTAGAAAGGTGAATGGTTATGAGGGGCTGAATGAGGGTGGTGGTCCTGTGGGTGAAGATAAGAAGATTTATAGGAAATATTGAGAAAGGAGTTACAAGATTTGGCAGTGGATCAGTTTTATGGGGTAAGCAAGAAAGAGAAATCAAGGTTGATACTGAAATGGTGAACCTACATGACCAAGAGGATGGTAGTCACCTCAACAGTAACAGAGAAATCAGGGTAGCTAGGTTGTGCAGTAGATAGAGCAGCAGCCCTGAAATTGGAAGGACCTGAGTTCAAATCTGACCTTAGATACTAGCTGTGTGACCCTGGTCAAGTCACTTACCCTGAATGCTTCCAGGAAAAAAAAATAATAATAGAGAAGTTAAAGAGAGGGGAAGATTTTGGGGGGAAACATAATGAATTGTGCTTTGTACCTCTGGAGTTTGACATGACTATAGAACATCTAGTTTGAGAGGTCTGATAAGTGTTGTTCACTCACGTCAGGACTCTTCATGACCTCACGGCCCTTCTCTCCTTCATTGTCTCCCAAAGTCACATGGTGAGGCCAACCCTTCTAGCCAAACTGGATTGTCATAGCTTAATGATGTTGTATTCCTGACAAGAATATAACCAGACATCCTACTTCTGTCCCCTACCTACTCCTCATTAGATGCCGTGCTTGTTGACCTTGTAGAGACCTTCTGACTGATGTTGCAATGTGTTCTTCTGCTCTTAGACAGTTTATAGCCAGAAGAGACGCAGGATGGGGACGGAGGCAAGGGAAGCTCATTAATCGTTTGGGTAAAACTTTGAATCCTTTCCCTAAAATGAAAGGTTTTTGAAACCTAAAACATTTTCATCCTAGCAGAAGCTCTGGGGAAGTAAAAAAAAAATACTTGAAGTAAGAGACTTCTGTAGTCAGTCTAATGGAAAATTGTACATCTTACACTACGTAGGAATTTCTGTTTATGGCTTCCCGTTTTTTCAGCTGATTTGCTCTGAACTAATGCTGTGAAATACTGAATTCCTTTGTAAATCATTATGTAGAGTAAATGGTGTTTTTGCCTTTGGTGTGTAAAATTAAATACATTGTTTTTCATTAATTCAGCCATGTCTAGTTCTTTATGACCCTGTGGACCATAGCGTGCCAGGCCTTTCTATCTTCCTACCTACCAAAGTCTGCAGGAGGAGAAAGCGAGGCTGGTGATCTTGCACAGCCCTCTCTCACTTAAATCCAATTCATTTGTAAGTCATGGCATTATCTTCCTGAGGTCTGTCCTCTTTGAGAACTAAGGACAAACAAACAACAACCAAAGTCTGTCCAAGTTCATCTTCATTGTCTCCATGACATTAACCGTCTCATCCTCTGCCATCCCCTTCTCCTTGTGGCTTCAATCTTTCTCAACATCAGGGTCTTTTCCGGTGAGTCCTGTTTTCTCATTCTGTGGCCAAAATATTTAAAATATTTAAATCCTTCCAATGGGTAGTATGAGTTAATTTCTTTAAGTATTGATTGATTTGATCACAAGACTCTCAAAAGTCTTCTCCAGGATCACACTTCAAAAGCATCAATTCTGCAGTGCTCTGCTTTCTTATAGCCTAACTCTCACAGCTATACATTGCTACTGGAAAAACCATAGCTTTGACCACATGGACCTTTGCTAGCAAGGTGATGTCTCTGCTTTTTACTACTCAGTCCAGATTTGCCATGGCTTTCCTTCCAAGGAGCAAGCGTTTTTAATTTTATGGCTGTAGTCGCTGTCTGCAGGGACCTTGGAGCCTGAGAATGTAAAATCTAACACTGCTTCCATTTCTTCTCCTTCTTTTTGCCACAAAGTGATGGGACTGGTGGCCTTGGTCTTAGTACTTTTTTAATGTTCAGCTTCAAGCCAGCTTTGACACTCTCCTCTTTCACCCTCATCAAGAGGCTTCTTAATTCTTCTTCACTTTCTGCCAGCAGAGTGGTATTGTTTGCATATCTAAGATTGTTGATATTTCTTCCAGAAACCTTAATTCTGGCTTTTGATTTATCCAGCCTGGCCATTCTCATGATGTACTCTGCATGTAAGTTAAATAAACAAAGTGACAAAATACAGCCTTGTCATACTGGGATTTTCTTGGCACACTGGAATGATTTGTCATTTCCCTCACCTTTTGTCAGAACTCCCTGTTATGACCTGTTTGTCTTCAGTAACCCTATGCAACAGAGCTCGTAGTTTCATTGAGCTATGGAAGGCCCTCCAACATGGTGAGACAGTGATCCAGGGGTCCAAAAAGTAGTCGGAGATAAACTGGGACTATAACTCAGAAAAGGGACTAGGGATGGATAAACAGATCTGGGAATCATCTTCACAGAACACATAATTGAATCTATGGAAGCTGATGAAATCACAAAGTGTGAAAGCATACAGGAAAAAACGAAAGGTGCTTAGGACAAAGTCTTGAGAGACCCTCATGGTTAGTGGTAGTAGCATGAATGAAGATCCAGCAAAAGAGACTGAGAAGGACTAGTCAGTGAGGTAGAAGGAAAACACAGAGAGAGAGAGACAGAGGCAGAGAGAGACAGCGGGAGTGAGGGAGAGACAGCGGGAGTGAATGTGAGAGAGAGGGAGTGAGAGAGAGGGAGGGAGTGAGGGAGAGAGAGGGAATGAGGGAGAGAGAGAAAAAGAGAGGGAGTGAGGGAGAGAGAAAGAAAGAGAGAGGGAGAGAGAGAGTAAGAGAGAGAGAGAGAGAGAGAGAGAGCAGTCACAAAAACCCCAAAAAGAGAGAGTAGTTCAGGATAAATGTAAAGGTGTTGTCCTAGTAAGGATTCTGTTTTCCTATGAAAACTTTAGGAACCTTCAGGTCCTACAGAGATGAAGTGATAACACAGAATCCCCTGTGACAGTCATAAGAATGAAATCTAGGTAGATCAATCCATAGCATTCCCTTGTTCCACCACTCTAGGAATTCTATCAAAAAAAAAAGGAAATAAGTCTAATTTGGCATGACCCTTAATGATCACTTCTTTTTCAAGATATTCCAGAATTTTGACATAGTCAAGCTCACTAATCTATAGTTTGCAGACTCAAATTCCTTTCCCTCCCCACCCCCGTTTTCCCCAAATCAGGACATTTGCCCATCTCAAATCTTACAGTAATTTGACCTTTCAAAGGTTACTGCCAATTCCTCAGCAGTCCCCACTGCTAGTTCTTTCACTACCCTGGGGAGTAACTCATGTGGGCCAGGTGACTTGAATTACTCAAATGCAAGTGTTCTTTTACTATCTTTCCTACTATCATGGGTACAATCTCTATCAGTTTATTTTTTTCTACCCCTTTCAGGCTGAAGATCTTTCTCCTTGGCCGACAGAAAAGAAGCAATGGAAGAATTAAGCAGTTCAACCATCTACCCCCAGCAGCTTCATCCTTTCTTTGCTCCTCCTCTTTCCATTCAATATAGCTTTTAAAATTACATGCACACCCTTTTGGGTTGGGAGAGGAATGAAAAGCCCAAGAGATAGAGTTTCTAGGTAACTGACAACCAATTTATTAATTCTCTTGGTCACCAAACACCTAATGGTGATACTGAATGCCTTAAATATTTTTAGAAAAGGGAATGCCCTAGACAGGAGAAATCAACCCTGATTGGTGAACAATTAATAAGAGGGCAGACATACTAAAGTGTTAAAAATCTTCAGCTGAGAACTTGCCTTGATCATGAACTCAGTTGCTTCCAGATGAGAATCCACCTCCACCCAGACCACTTAAGGTGAACAATGGGCCTAGATTCACCTAGATTGTGTTCTCTTTACCCTTTAATAAGAAATAAGCTCTTCCACTTGGTTGGGATCCCACCCAAGATTGAAGAGAATATTCTTAAAGGGTTAGGGGTGGGATGGAGAACAGAACTGTGAAGTTTGGATTCAAAGGGCCCCACTTGAGGACCTGGAGGGCCATACATGGCCACAGGTTCCCCACCCCTGGCCAATCTCATCAGCCCTGTCCTTCAAACTGATTGACCTAGAAGGGCTAATCTTTAAAAGAGGAAGTACAAAGATGAAAAAACCTGGACCCTGATATTAATAATTGGTTATTAATAGAAAAATACTTCCCACTCCCAACTTTTAGTGGAATCCTCATGAAGTTTGCTATTGCGATGGCACTGGGGATGGGAGAGTCCCTCTGCTGCCCATCGCACAGCTGGGCTGGATCCTCACAGGGCATGGAGTCTCCCCTGGTTAGGAGAGTCAGCTGGGATTGTTCCTCATACAATGAGGAGTCTTCAGCTGAACCGATCAATCTGCTGTTGGACTGGTCAAACAGGTCAGTCAGTCATAAGCATTTTTTAAGCACCACAAAGTGGCAGATACTGTACTAAGCACTGGAGAGAAAAAGAAAGTCAAAAGACAGTCTCTCACTCTCAAGGAGCTCCCAGTCTACCAAAGGAGACGACTTGAAATAATGTGCAAAACACTTAGCACAGTGCCTGAAATACAGTAGGCACTTAATAAATGCTCTTTCCCCCCTTTCTCCCTTCCCCCCACCTTACAAACAAGATATGGACAGGATAAGATGGAGATACTCAAAAGAGAAGTCATTAGCAATATAGGGGGGCAGAAAAGGCTCTCATACAAGACTGGATCTTCACTGGGACTTGAAGGGAGCCAGGGAAGCTGGGAGGCAGAGATGAGGAGGCCTGGGAGACAGCCAGAGAAATGCCTAGAGTTGAGGGATGGAGTGTCTTGTTTGAGGAACAGGCAGGCAGCCAGTGTCACTGGACTGCAGAGTATGTAGGAGTAAGATACAAGAGAAGTGGAAAGGTAGAAGGTGGCCGTGTTGTAAAGGGCTTTGCATGCCAGACAGAAGACTTTATATTTTGTCCCAGAGGTGATGGGGAGTTACTGGAGTTTATTGAATAGGGAGGTGAGGGACATGGTCAGGTCTGCAAGTGAGGAAGGTTAACTTGGAGGATGGACTCCAGTGGGGAGATGCTTGAAGCACCAACTAGTAGGCTATTGTACTAATTCAGAAAGGAGGAGGATGTGCACCAGGGTGATGGTGATGTTAGGACAGAGAAAGGGGAGTATACAAGAGATGGTGTGAAGACAATGAACTGACTATAGGGGATGAGGGTAAGGAGTTGAGGATGACACTTCAGTTGTGAAGTTTGGAAGAAAGAAAGGTTTTGAGAGAAAGATAATGAATTTGGTTTTGGACATTTAAGACGACGAGTTTAAGATGTCTATGGGACATCCAGTTTGAGATGTTTAATAGGAAGATGGAGATATGATTCTGGAGGTTAGGAGAGAGGTTAGGGCTGGCTAAGTAGACCTGAGAATCATCAGGACAGAGATGATAGTTGAATCTGTGGAAACTGATGAGATTATAAAGTGAAATAGAATACTGGGAGAAGAGAAGCAAGCAAGACCCGAATGAAGATCCGACAAAGGAGACTGAGGAGGACAGGTCAGAAAGGTAGGAGACCAGGAGAGAGGGGTGTCCTGAAAACCTAGAGAGAAGAGAGGATAGAGGAGAAGAGAGTGATTAACAATGTCAGAGGCTGCAGAGAGGTGAAGACAAGAAGGATGAGGATATAGAAAGGGCCGTTGGATTTTGGTGACTTTGGAGAGAATAATTTCTGTTGAATGATAAAATCAGAAGCCTTAGTTTCTTCACCTGAAAAATGGGAATAACTGTAGCACCGACCTACCAGGATTGTTATGAAGTTCCAATGAGATACTCTTTGTAAAGACATTGGCAAACCTCAAAGGGTTATGTAAATGCCAGCTAGCATTACCATGCTCATTTTACAGATGAGGAAACAGGTTACAAGAGGTTAAGAAGTTTGCCACGGATCACAAAACAATCAACAACTAAGGCTCAGGAGCTGTACTCACATCTACCCTGACTCCGAGCATTGAGTTCTATCCACTGAACCACCCGGCTGCCTCTAGTCTTTAGGACCCCCCTGGCCATATCTATTATAACTGTGAGTTGGACTTTAGTCCCTGCTCAAGGAGCTTCCTCGTCTCCCCAGCCTTTTAGGGGAAATTAGGCATCCCTTAGCCCTCTCTCAAATAAGGTCTCAATAAGGCAGAGCAGAAAGAGGGCTGGATTTACCAGTTTTGTATTCCGGGTTCTGTCAGGTCTGCCAAGCTGGCAGAAAGTCAAGGCGCTGTCCGGGTTCCGGCTTCCCCTAACGAGTCTCTCATTTCTGCTCCGGTGCCTTTGGTGGGAGGTAGCCCAGGGGCTACCTGGTTAATGGGAAGAGCTCTGGGCTTGCAGAGACAAGGTTCCAAGGTTTCAATCTGCCACTTTCTTTGCATTTTAACAAACACCTGCACAAGACAGAACAAGGCTGACGCTTGTCTCTGTGCTCAAGAAAATGCCCTCGGTCTGCAGGCTTCCCGATCTATGACACCTTTTCTCCATGATGAGAATGCAAGTATTGTCCTCCTCTCTTCGCAGTTGGAAAAACTGAGCCTTAGAAACACTAAATGACTTGCTGAAGACCCCCAAGTTAGTAAGGGGTAGACAGGAGACCTCCCAATGCCCAATCCCGGGCTCTTTCTCTTGGCAGGGCTGAAGGACTGACTCTAGGATTTCATTGACACGAGGTGAGGGAACTCCCTTTACCAACCCAGGTCCATACTTGCTCTTGCAATGTCTAATTTTAGAGAATTTAGAGTGACTTGGGCAGGGTCACAGAGCAATAGGTGTCATACGAAGGACTTGAACCCAGATCTAACACATGTTTATATATTTATTTTAACACATCAACATGTTAAACTCAGATTGGAACTACATTTTAATCTGGCTGGGGCACTCATGTTGCAGGCTGTAGGGTGGGGTGTTTGACACTCTGGTCTTCATGACTGTACTCCTTTTCACCTCTTAAATGGATGAGAGACATCTCCATCTCCTTTGGTTGGTCCCCATACCCGGTCTAGACCTTCAGCAAACTGGAAATGAGATATGTAAGGGCTTTGTAGACCAAAAGCTATCGTGATTATTACATAACTGGTGACTATTGTTATTAAGATGATTTGCAGTATTCAGAAGCACCGGCACTTCTCCTCAAAGAGCAGGACCTAACTGGTGGCAGTAGTGACCCTTCCATCCTGCCTCCCCACCCCAAGCTAGGCCACCTGAGTAGGGAGCTGCGTGGAGGTCGCTGGACTTTAAACACACACCTAAGATGTGCAGCCTAACCAAGCAAGCCAAAGCCAGGAGTCAGAAGGCTCTCTTTGGTCTCTGTTCTGACTCTATTATTTACCAGTTGTGTGAGCTCAGCAGTTAGCAGCATCAGCAGATGGACACCTCCAAAGTCTCTTTCAGGTCTGATAGGCTCTGATCTAAGGGCCCTTCAAAGATGCCCTCTATGTTCAAGGACCACTCTACCTTCTGTAAGCAATATTGACTTTCTTCTAGTTTAGTAGGTGGAAGGTACAGGTAGGCGAATACCAGATAGAACTTCCTAAAAATCTGAACCATCCAATAATGGAATGAGTTAGGTAGTGAGCTCTGCATCACTAGAGGCATTCAAGCAGAAGCTGGATAGGAATCTTGTCAAAGGGATTCCTGTAGTGCATAAGAGTTTGAACTAGGGGGATCTTTAGCATATTCTCCAAGTCTGAGATGAAACAATTTTAAGTGTACATCATAGAATGTGTGTGGCTAGGTGGCACAGTGGACAGAGCTTGGGACTTAGACTCAGGAAGACCCAAGTTCAAATCCCACCTCAGACATTTACGAGCTGTGTCACCCTGGGCAAGTCACTTAACAGCCTTTATAGGGTTGTTGTGAGGACATACACCATATAAATCCTAGCTACTAATACTGCAGAATGTTAAATCTGCAAGGCCACTTAGAATTCAACATCCTCATTTTATGCTAGAGGAAACTGAAGGCCAGAGTGGTGAGATGGCAGACAGCGAGGTAACGCCAGAGCCAGGACTCCAAGGTGAAAGTCTGACTCCCTGCCCGGGATTATATTACTCTGTGTGTGTGTGTGTGTGTGTGTGTGTGTGTGTGTGTGTCTGCCCCCAAGCCCTCCTCAAGCTTCTTCCTTCCTCACCCCCTGCCCTCCTCCCCACCTCTAACCCAGCTCCAATACCACCCCCTAGCCCCTCACCCCAACAGACACACATACACCCCACACGAATACGCGCGCGCGCACACACACGCACACACACGCGCGCACACACACACACACTCTTTCTCTTGGCACAGCTGAGTAAACATTTGCTTTCTTTTCCTCCAGAGTCATTGGGAATTTCCCTCTTGCTCCCTATCACGTGCGTTGAGCTGAATGGTCTGAGTCCTCCCTCTGCTGGGGAATCCTGGGAATTCAGATCTAATAAAAATGAGCTCCTAGAGAGATGAAGGGAGAAGGAAGGCCACTTTCAGAAGGTGAGACTTGGGACAAACTGTCCTTTTTTTTTTTTCCAAATTAAATAAACATTACATTGATTTTTAAATTATTTTATTATATTTTAATTTTTAACTATTTTATTTAATTTTTGTTCAACTAACAAAAATCTGTCTTCTCTCTTTCCCATTCCCCACCCCATCCCTCGTCTCTCATTTTTAAAATTTTTAAAATTCATTTTATTTTTTTTTTGAGATTTTTTATTTTTAGTTTACAACACTCAGTTCTACATAATTTTGAGTTCCAGATTTTCTGCCCCACCCCCTCCCCAAGACGGCATGGAATCCGATATATCTTCTACATATAGCTTCGCATTGAACTTATTTACACAATAGTCTAGTTGTAAAGAAGAATTATGATCAATGGAATGAATCATGAGAAAGAAGAAACAGAAGAGCTAAGTCTATCAGGGTTAGTCATCACAGAATTCATATCTCTGTGGTTGTGTATAATGTTCACCTGGTTCTGCTCTGCTTGCTCAGCATTATATCGTGTAGGTTTTTCCAGGTTATTATGAAGGCTGTATCATCCCCATTTCTTATGGCACAATAGTATTCCATTACCTTCATATGCCACAACTTGTTCAGCCATTCCCAATTGATGGGCATCCCCTTGATTTCCAATTCTTAGTTACTACAAAAAGAGCCTCTATAAATATTTTTGTACATATGGGTCATTTTCCCACATGTGTGATCTCTAGAAGTGGTATTGCTCATCTCTCATTTTTTAAATTTTTAAAATTCATTTTAAACTTATATACAAAATGAAAAAAGAAAAAAAGAAAACGTCCACGTACACTTCAGAACATAAGAGAGGATTCGATATAAAACAATAAATTTCCATTTCACAAAAATCTATGTAATAAATGCTATACATTGTTTTCAAAGCAACCCAGCTTTTTTGTGCTTCCTTCTAGGTTTTCTTTTGTTCTCTGCTGTGCACTTTTTATTTTTTTTCTCTCTACCTGCCCCCACCCTGGAAGGCTACAATTGAATGCAAATATATATACACATACATAACCATATCCATAAATATATATGTATATATACATTTATACATATATGTAAGACCATACTATGCATTTTTCTATTTGTCATCTCTTTCTCTAGAGATGGACAGCATCTTCCCTCAAATGTCAAAGTCTTTCCATGTTTTTCTAAATCGCCTAGCTCATCATTTCTTATATCATGGCAGTATTCAATCATAATCTTATCCTATCTTAGAGACTGTCTATGAAAGTTCCCCCCCCGACACATTTTCTGCCTTCCTTCTAATCTTGGTTATATTAGTTTTATTTGCACAAGTAAATTTTAATTTAAAATAATCAAAATCATCCATTCTATGTTTCAATAACACTCTCACCTTATAGTATAGGTTAAGGTCTGGTACTATTAAATCTCCTTCCTTTATGTTTTTTTTCCCTTGGTTTCTTGTACATTCTTGAGCTTTTGTTCTGCCAAATAAATTTTATTATTTTTTCTAACTCAGTAAAATAATATTTTAATAATTTAGTTGTGATGGCACTGAATAAATAGATTAGGTAAAATTATCATTCTATAATTATATTGACTTTACTTACCCATGAACAATAAGTATTTCTCCAATAACATAAATCTGACTTTATTTGTATAGAGTGTTTTAAATTTATGTTTATGTAGTTCCTGTGTCTGTTTTGGCAGGTATACTCTCAGGTATTTTATACTCTTTAGTTATTTTAAATGGTCTAAAACAATATGGAATAATATTGTAACATATAGTATAGTTCTCCTATTTTTCTCTTTTAATTAAATCTATTTTAGCTTTAACTTTGTTTAAGATCATAATTGCTACCCCTATTTTTTACATTATGAATTCTACTCCGGCTACTTATTTAATCTTTGTGTGCATCTCTCATTTGTGTCATATTTCCTAAAAGAAACTTATTGTTGAATTCAGATATTTAATCCATTCTGCTATCCGTTTCCATTTTATGGGTAAATTCATCCCATTCATATTCTAAGTTATAATTACTTATTGTGTGTTTCCCTCCATCCTATTTTTCCTCACTATTCTAATTTACTCCCACCATCTCCCTTGCCCTCTTATTCCTTAATCTACTTACTCCTCTAAGAGTCCATCCTTCCACCCTATCCCCTCACCCTCTTATTTCTTTCTGAATTTAGAAGACTTTCATACTATATACATATTTATATATAATATATAATATGTATTTATAAATATATTTATATATAATATATTTATAAATATATATAAATTTCCTTCTTTAACCCATTTCCAATGAGAGTAAGATGCCATCACTACCAGCCTTCCCTTCCACTTGCTTCCTCTGTATCAATTTTTCCTTTCACGCCTCATTTGTATGAGATAATTACTCCTTTTTATCTCTCCCTGTGCAATTTTATTTTTTTAGAAACACCTCACTATACACAGCTCAGTTTCCCCTACCCCCACCCCAATCCTTCACTGAGAAAAAAGAAAACCATTGGCAACTTCAGAGAAGGCGGTTTCAGTTGAACAATGAGGTCTGAGCCAGACTTCAGAAGGTTTAGAAGTGAGTGAGAGGAAAGGAAGTGAGTATATCTAGTAGAGACAGACTTTTTCAAGACGGTTAGAGGAGAAAGGGAGGAGGAATATAGAACACCAGCTGAAGGGGATTGTCAGAACAAGTGAGGATGGGGAGGCACAGTCATATTTGTAGGCAGTGGGGAAGCATCTAGTAAATAGAGAAAGATTGAGGATAAGTGGTGGGGGGGATGATAGAGGGGCAATTTGCTAGAGAAGGCAGGAGAAGCTGGGATTAGGGGTGCACGTAGAAGAGTTCACCTTGGCAAGGAAAGGGCTACCTCATCATGTGAGATGGGGTGAAGGAAGAAATAGAGGAGGGGGGAACATCTGAGTGGTATGAGAAGAGAAGGTGAGGAAAAGAAGCTCTCAGTAAATGGCCTCATTTTTTTCCAGTGAAAGAGTAGTGAAGTGATTCTACTATAGAATATGGTATAGAGTACAAGCCCTGGAGTCATGAGGAACTGAGTTCAAATCTAGCCTCAGACACTTACTAGGTGTGTGATCCCAGACAAGTCACCTAACCCTGACTGCCTCAAAAAAAAAAAAAGAATATAGTATAGAATTGGTGGTGTTCATCCTTTTGGAAGAGAACTGATGACATCATGGGGCGATGACTTGACTTGAATATGAATTGGACTTCGGAAAGGCAGCTTCATTCTCTCTTCCAGAGTCAGCGAAGTCTAGTGTCAAGACAAAAGTCAGGATTACTGGAGATGGCTTTGGATGCAGGCCTTTCCCAGGTCTCAGTTTGTCTGAGGTGATGCCCATTCAATGACTAAGGGCTAGGTAAGAATTGGGACAGAAGATGGCCTAGTTCACCATCCCAAAAGTATACTTCTGGGAGGGGAAGACCCTCAGAGAGTTGAACTGGTTCACCAAAGGTCAAGATAGGGGAGGGAAGAGAGTGTAGCTAGTTCATGGATGATAGTTGGCAAAGAAGAAAAAGAAGAGAAGAAGAAGAAGAAGAAAAAAGAAAAAAGAAAAGAAAAAAGAAAAGAAGGGGTAGAGGGATTCAAGATCATGGTGAGGATGAAGAACAAAGTTGTGGTTCATAAGGCATAGGGGAAAACAGAATAATAAAAGATTATGATCAGATAAAAGAATTTCAAAGTTCAAGAACCTGGAAGTAAAAACCTTATGGGTGATAGCAAATCAAGGGTATGGATGAAGCTGAGAGGAAATGGAGGAGTGGGTCATGAGAATTGAGAGTCTGAATAAGAAACTGGGAAGTTAGGTTATTTGTAGGTGCATTAACATATATGTTGAACTCCCCTAGTTTGAGAGTAAGAGCTGGGGAGAAGAGAAATATTGTGAATCAGGCACTGAACCCATTAAAGAAGAAAGGGTGTATGTGTGTGTGTGTGTGTGTGTGTGTGTGTGTTCGCAATAGATAATAGTCACCAGGATCTGGATTAGGTGATAAATTTGAATACTATGAACCTCAAAAAAAGAAAAGTTGCTGGTAGAGGGAGAGTCTAAAAGTGGCAAGGAATATTCTGACTCCCCCGCCAAGACCAGTGAGTTGGGGGGATGAGTGAAAATACAACCAGTATTGTAAAGGGTGGCCAGTGATGGTTGGTTGCTGTCCTTTGTTCTTGAAGAGAACCAAGATGATGTCACTGTGCTGGGGCAAGGTACAGTGTGTCCAACTGTGACTGATAAGACCAATATAGGCTAAGAAGGCTCTACTACAGGTCAGGCACAAATAGACCACATGAACATTTGGAGTGGAAATGTCTCTAAATTTGCACATCTCAAGTTTCCTTTGAGCAACTACAATTCTGCTTTGCTCATAGAGCACATTGCCTTCTTTGATTTGATCCTTTGCCAGTGTTTCCCACGTCACACAATTGATCCCAAAGTTCTTCAGAGAGATCTTGAGAGTGTCTACATATCGCTTCTTCTGACCTCCATGTGAGCGCTTGCCTTGTATGAGTTCTCCATAAAATAGTCTTTTAGATAAATGCATATTTAGCATTCAAAAAACATGACCAGCCCATGGAGTTGGCATTCAAAGGACCTCATGTCTGGTGTGTCTTATCTTGCCAGGTGATCTTCAGAATCTTCCCAAGACGATTCAGATGGAAGTGATCCTGTTTCCTGACATGTTGCTGGTAGACTGCCCAGGTTTCACAGATATACAACAATGAGATAAGCACAGTATCTCTGTAGATCTTCAGTTTGGTACTCAGCCTAATACTTCTTCTCTCCTACATTTTCCTTTGGAGCCTCCCAAACACTGAGCTAGCTTTGGCTGGTTGGTTGCTGTCTTTCATTCTCAAAGAGGACCAAAATGACATTGCTATGCTTGAGTCAAGATTCAATGTGTCTGACTGTGAAAAGCTTGGAATGTTCTACCACAGGTCTGTGTAATGGCAACCACACTGGCATACCCACAATGGCTGGCAGTGCAGGTACTTAGGTCTACTTTACTAAGGAAAGATAGCTGTTTCAGTGGTCAAAGATCTTTTTTTAATTAAATAGAAAAAGTACAAAAAAGAGAAATAAAGACTAACAGACAGCTCTATTACCTAAATCAAAGCTTTACATCCACCACTGAATCCCTTTGAGAAGTCAGGGGGTTCTGAACATACGGCCACTCAGAGTCTCCACCAGGGAATCACAATATCTTTCTCATAAGCGAGCCCCCAAAGCAAAAGCTTACTTCTCACAATATATACTCTTTCAGCCAGTAGGCTCAGAGCCAGAAGGCATCGCAACCTGACTCATTGCCTAATTAACTTATTAACAAAAGGTGTTCAAGCCTTCCTATAAGCAAGCTTCTCTTAATGGACTCCACATGAGTCCTATTAATGGGCAGGGAAGATCTTAACACCCTCCCATTAACATTACAGTTGGGCACAAATAGAACAGTGTGAACATTTGGGGTGGATACACTAAACTTGCACATCCTGCGTTTCCTTTGAGCTGTTTCAATTCTGCTTTGCTCATAGAGCACAGCATCTTCTCTGATGTGGGCACGCCATGCTGAGCGGTCCTGTGCCAATGTCTCCCATGTCACACAATTGATTCCAAAGTTCTTGAGAGAGACCTTGAGAGTGTCTTTGTATCGCTTTTTCTGAGCATCATGTGAATGCTTGCCCTGTGTGAGTTCTCCGTAAAATAGTCTTTTTGGTAAATGTATGTTTTGCATTCAAACAACATGGCCAGCCCATTGGAGTTGCGCTCTCTGAAGCAGAGTTTGAATGCTTGGTGGTTTAGTTCGAGTAAGGTCCTCAGTGTCTGGTACCTTATCCTGTCAGGTGATCTTCAGAATCTTCCTAAGACAATTCAAATGGAAGCAATTCAGTTTCCTGGCATGGCACTGGTAGACTGTTCAGGTTTCACAGGCATACAACAATGAGGTCTGCACCACAGCTCTGTAGAACTTCAGGTTGGTAATCAGTCTAATAACTCTTCTCTCCCATACTTTCCTTTGGAGCCTCTCAAACACTGAGCTAGCTCTGGCAGTACTCAAAATTTCTCCATTTGCTGTATCCAGTGGTTCCACATATGGATGGTGTGGTGATTGGCTGGTGGAGAAACTTTGTTTTCTTGGTGTTAATTGTTAGCCCAAAATTTAACACAAGCAGCAGAGAATCAATCCATACTCTGTTGCATCTTGACCTCAGAGGTTGCGTTGAGTGCACAATCATCTGCAAACAAAAAATCAGGCACCAACTCTTCCTCCGCTTTAGTCTTGACTCGTAGCCTTTTCAAGTTAAATAATTTTCCATTAGAGCAGTAGCTGACCTCGATGCCATGTTCGTCCTCATGGAAGGCATCTGACAGCATCGCTGAAAACATCATGCTAAAAAGCATGGGAGCAATCACACAGCCTTGCTTCTCTCCATGGGTGACTGGGAAAGCTCAAGAGCATCATCGTTCGTTATCCAGAACCCAGGCAAGCAAGCTGTCATGAAATCGATGGACAATACTGATGAACTTCTCCAGGCAACCAAATTTTGCCATGATCTTCCACAAGCCTTCACAACTGACGGCATCAAAGGCCTTGGTCAGACTGACAAACATTGTGTACAGACCTCTGTTCTGCCCCTGGAATTTCTCCTGGAGCTGTCAGGCAGCAAACCTCATATTGACCATTTCCCAGTCCTTTCAGAAGCCACACTGGCTCTCAGGCAGATGACAAAACAAAAAAAAACAAAAGTGAAGATAGTATGCTTTGATCTGCATTCAGACTCCACAGGTCTTTCTCTGGATGTGGATAGCATTTTCCATCATGAGTCTTTTGGAATTGTCTTAGATCATTGTATTACTGAGAAAAGCTAAGTCAATCATGGTTGATCATCGCACGATGTTGCTGTCATTGTGTACAGTGTTCTCTCGATTCTGCTCACTTCACTCAGCATCAGTTCATGTGAGTCTTTCCAGAAACCTCACCTTTACAAAGGGCATGCATATAATGAATGAATATAATGATTTCCTCCAGGGCCCATAAGGAGTTGGGTGCTGGGCAGCTGGGCAACTCCAATGCTTCTGCCTAGGATTCAACTAAGCTAAATTCAACATTACTAATTAATCATGTAGTGAACATAAAACATTATGGATAGAAAGATAAAGATAAACCATTTTCAGCCCTCAAAGAGCTAACACTGTACCCTCTCTTCCTGTATACTTTCTCCTCTCTGAGTATGGTGTGACACTACCGTAAGAACCATGTTCCTTGCAGCTACTGTGGCTGTGCAAGGCCAATGACACCAGCACACAAAAGAGCTGCTAGCACAGGTTCTTTGATTTGCTTTTCTAAGGAAAGCAACTTTAATGGGTCTATAATGTCACTTTAATTAAACATACATGTATCACTTAGTTCAGGGGAAAAAGTCAGCACCCTGAACTTTAGAGAAAACACAAACAGAAATTACAAGCAGAAGTTATAAACAGATCAAAATAATACAAATCAACAAATAGGCTTCTATCTGTCTGACCATAGCAATACACACACAGTTTTCAGGGAGAGAAGCACCAACATCTGGGTTTTCAAAGGTGGGGGCGCTCCTTAACAGCTACCCAGAGTCTCCACCCCAACACTCTTCCAACGAGTGTGCCCTAAACAAAATACTAACCTCAGAGTATATATATACTTCTTCAGGGTCAGAGGGCTTCACACCTCTCAAGGGCTTCACACCTTTCCTGACCTAATTAGCAAAAGGGTGTGGGCCTTCCTCCAAACAAAGGTAAGACTCACTCAGAGGCACTTGATTGCCTTGGTGCTGAGAAGCACTTCAAAAGAAAAAACAGTAAAAAGTCCCACTTTGCTTGCCCTTACAACTACTCTCTCCTGGTTCTTCTTTACTGGTTTATACCAATGTCAGTGATCTTTCAGAGAACATGATAAGCTGGAGGATGTCCAGAGGGAGAGCAACCAGGATGAAGAAGTGTAGGGAGTTAGTACCAACCCTGGGGCTGCTCGGACCCTAGCACTTGGCCTGTTTCCTGGGTAAAACCAGACAGGCTTAGTAGGAGTTGGAACGGTAGGTGCCTGGAGGAAAGACTTCCGTCCCTAGCAGCCCCCCTTAACAGCCCCTCCCGCTCTGATGCTCTGATAGCCATCCTTTCTCATGCAGGCAGAGTCCATCCACCAAGGACTCACAAGCCCAGTAGGAGCAACACAGCTGGCCACTACCTAATGCTCTTGAACCAGTGCCTAACACAAACATGCTTTAATTAATGGGAACTTCTTGGATACTTTACAGGGGCATCCTGCCCCTGCCTCACATAGCTCATACAGTAGTGATACAAGTTTGTATCTTGCCCGAGTCTTCCCATGCCTCTTTAGATACTGTATAAATAGCACTCCCCTCCTGTTCCCAGCCTTCCCTGTCACTGTAGAATAGCACCCCCCGTTCTGTTCCCATACTCCTATGGAAACCACCTTACCACAACCCTAGTTTTCCCATACGCTTGTAGGCAATATAGTTTATAATAATCCAGATTCTTCCCACCAGATATCGCTACTTACATCTAAGCACATCCCTTCTTTCCCATGCCTTCATCCCCTTGAACACCTGCTTCTGCTTATGTAGTGCAAAAACCTATAAATATGGATAATGGCTTCCAATAAATCGGAGTTATAACCATCATTGCTCCTGCCTCATCATTGCGTACTGAGATAGGGCAACTTGCTGGTCAAGACCCTAGCAAAGAAGGGCCTCACGTTCATGGCATGTAAGGACAAATTGAAGGTACAAGGGATGTTTTGGCTGGAGGAGAGAAGACTTAATGGAGGAGGTGGAGAAGCTATTTCTAGTAGAAGAATGAATCTACTTATTCTGCTTACCCCCAGAGGGCAGAATTTGGAGCAATGGGCAGAAGTCAGTAAGATAACAAGCATTTATTAAGTGTTTGCTAAGTGCTGGAGATGGTCGTTTTCCCTTCATCAAAGAAGACCATGACATCAGGAAGGTGATGTCATGACTTGCAAGTGAATTGGATTTAAGTGAGGCAGGACTGAGCAGAGTCAGCAGCCTTACTCTTTCTTGCGAGCCTTATGGGTCTAGTGGCACAGATATAGATCAGGACAACCAGAGATGGGCCCCGCTGGAGATACGAAGAAAGGCAAAACCATTCTTGTCCCTCAAGGAATTCCAAATGGAATAGGGGAGACAACAAGCAAAGAACTATGCAAGTACAAGATACCAGCATGTAAATGGTAGGTAATATCAGAAAAGGCGCTAGCAGTGAGGGGAACTGAGAGAGGCCTTTTGTACAAGGTTGGATTTGAGTTAAGTCTTCAGTGAAGCCAGGAGGTGGAGACGAGGAGGAAGAGCATTCCAGGCGTGGAGGATTGACAATAAAAAGGCATAGAGTTAGATTTGAAATCAGTTTTAGGCTTGATGTATCCAGGAGCATAATGGGCTGCCTCGGGCAGACAAGTGGATTCCTCCTCCTTGGAGGTTTTCAGGTGAAGGCTGAATGACCACTTTTCAGGTGGGTTTTAAGTTCTTTTTTCAGGTACATGTTGTACTGGATAGCCACCAAAGTCCCTTCCAAATGTGAAATACTATGATTCAGTGAATCTGTGACTGGAAAAGGACAAATGTCCTGATTTTGGTAAACAGAAGAGAGTATATCCTTTAAAGTACCTACAAGTAAGCTTGAATTCAACTCCTGAAAAAGATGCAAACTTTTTATCATAGTCCTTTGTAAGTTCTTTATCCACATTCCAGAAATTCTGAAGATTAAGGTAAGAAAACTTCCTAACTATAATCCCTGTGTCAGGGATTCCCTCTGGACTGAAAAAGCCCAGTTTTAGACCTCTCATTTCTCATCTGGCTCTATCAGGTGGGCCCTGAAAACCTAAGGGTGGCCATTAGATCTTTCTGATAAGCCCCAGAGAATTCTTAAACATGAGAGGCAGTGTAGTCTAGTGGGTAGAGAACAGGACAAAGTCACACAGACCTGGAATCAAGTCCTACCCCTGAAATAGGTGGGGAGAAAATAGGAACCACAATAATTTTGTGACGTTTTGTTGGATTAACGATGTAGAAATCCTTCAATCACCCAGTGACCAAATTTTAGACAGTCCCCAACCCATGTGCAAAGATGTGGTAAAGTGAACAGTCTCTTCCAGTGTTATAAAACTTGCTGTCCTTATATAAGAAACCCTGCAGTTCTATCTGAAAGGACCGCTTTCATAACTGTAAAAGTATTTGGTCTCCTACCCTTGATGAGGGAATGTTTACTTATTCTGATAATAAATCTTGCCACTTACATTCCAAATACTTCCCTTTTTTCCTTGACTGAGTCCTCTCTTTCTGCCCTTCTCCCTCTCCTGGTGAAATGAGTTGCCCCAGAATGCTTCTGATTGGCTGTGTATTCTAAGTGGGCCTGAAAGGCTATAAGAACCATATTTGTTCCCTGGAATGTGAATTTGTTATCAATGAAAGCAGATTCCTTAGCTTGCTAAGAAATCTCTTTACTTTCAGGTTGGTCTCCTATCTGACCAATAGTCACCAGATCCTGAACAGATGGTTGTGTGTCTCCCAAAAGATGGAGAGAATTTCGCAACATACAAGCTATGTGACACCGGGCAAGTTAATTGTAAGCTCTGGGAGCCCTGGGCATCTCTGTAAGACCCTGAATTTCAGAGCAAGTGCTGAACTGCCTTGGCCAACTACCAATTTGGGCTCCTGTAGGCTTCCCAATGGGGCAGCTAGGTGGCACAGCGGAGCAAGCACTGGGCCTGGAGTCAGGAAGACCTGAGTTCAAATTTGACTTCAGACACTTACTATCTTTATGACCCTGGACAAGTTACTTAACCCTGTTTGCCTCAGTTTCCTCATCTGTCAAATGAGCTGAAGAAGGAAATAGCAAACCACTCCAGTATCTTTGCCAAGAAAACCCCAAATGGGGTTCCAAAGATTTGGACATGACTGAAACAAGCAAGCAACAATAACAGGCTTCCCTACAAAGATTCTAAGAGGCAGCTATATGACCACTGCTCTTAGCCTCATTCTGGGTTAAGAGAGACTGTGCCCAATGGGTGAGGTGCTAATCAAACCAAGTTTGCTGAGATGCCTCCAAATGGGTCTTTAAAAATATCCCTTTCCAGAGACTCCAATTCGGAGAAGAAAGCAACCACTCCAACTTCCCTTTGGAGGAGGAAGGAAGAAGAGCAGCCCTGGCTCAGGTGCAGTTGGCAGCACCCCCATGTTGCCTTTGTGTACCATCAGACTGATTTCCTTCCCTTTGTTCCTTTGGTGTTTCCCTCAACACTATTTATTCCCATTATTATATAAAGAAGTTAGTGACCACTTGTGTGGTCAGCGTTGAAGATGACAAATGGGAAAAAGGGACAATCTGAGAAAAGTAAACGAAGCATCCCAGCACCCAGCGAGAAGGGAGATGAGAGAGGAATGCCACTTATTCCCTGAGTGGTCACAAACCTTTGCACTATTCTGCTAGAGTATTCATTAACCAGAACTGAGAGATAAACACTGAAAATAGTAGAGGGGTGGGAGATGGAGAGGAGAGAGACAGAGAAAGAGGGAGAGAGGAGGGGGAGAGAGAGAGAAATTTCTAACCTGAAATGATTCAAAATATCCTAGACTAGAAATATTGTTTAAACATGCCTTGAATGAAGAAGAGAGGAAGGCCTTTTTTAGAATGATGTGATGACATCTGCAGTGTTGGTCTACCCTCAATTCCCCTTAGCTCCATCACTGGTATTTTATTTTGTAAGTGGAAACTTGTTCAGCTGTGTCCAACTCTTCATGACCCCCTTTGGGGTTTTCTTGGCAGAGATACTGGAGTGGTTTGCCATTTCCTTCTCCAGCTCATTTTACAGATGAGGAAACTGAGGCAGAATTAAGTGACTTGTCCAGGGACACAGCATCTGAGGCTGGATTTGAACTCAGGATTCCAGGCTCAGCACACTATCTATCACACACTATCAGCACTATCAGTGCCACCTAGCTGTGGAAAGTACATCCCATGAAAATATTAAGAATCTCTTCCCAAGCAAGGGAATCCATGCTCAACTGACATTTGAGAGACTGGGGAAACCCTTTAATCCCCTCCCTAATTCATGTTAGATGTGGGAGACAAGCCCCTTATTTCCTTTTGTCAGGAATTCCCTATACCAATGAAATAACAGGTCTGGGCCAGTTCGATAAAAAGTGCACATTAGGAAGTGAAACAATGATTATTAAAGAGTCAGAATCAAGAATGAGTCATGGACTAGGAAAGACTCGGCTACTCTGATAAATATGATGAGCCAAGACAATCACAAACAACTGAGGACAAAAAAATGCTGTCCACCATCGAAGAAGGAATTGATGAACTCTGAGTGCAAATTGAATTATAGTTTTCTCACTTTCTTTTTCTTGCTTTTTTTTGCCAAATAGCTAATATGGAAATATATTTTTCATGATTTCACATGTATAATTGATATATATTGCTTGCCTTTTCAAGTGGGTGGGGGAGGGGCAGGAGAGAGGAAGAGAATTTGGAATTCAAAAACATGTTTAAAATAATGTTCAAATAGATTGCGTGTGTGTGTGTGTGTGTGTGTGTGTGTGTGTGTGTGTGTGTGTGTAACAAGTCATGGCAAAGGTAATGGACTTAAGATGCAGAATAAGACATATATTTTCTTTTTTTTTTCCTTTCGTGCTCATGTGGGTTAGGTATGCACATGGGTATGGATGTGGCTCTCAGGGAAGTATGAGTATGTATCTCTAGTCTCTTCTGACCAACCTCCAAGGGAAACTTTGATCCCTGCCAGGAAGGGAAGTAAGAGGTTGGGGCCAGAAGTCAGCCACTCTGTTGTCTTCAGAGAGAGGGTATTGTGGCTCCCTTAAATATTATCTGTGTAGGTGAGATAATTTTTCAGTGCAAGCTGAGCTCCTAATAGCTACCCCTTATTGGGGAAAAAATGTACCCAAGCTATGTGTGTAAGGCTTGACTCCCTTTCTGCCAAATGTTGGCTCCATAATAAACACATGTAGTGAATAACAAGTAAATCCATTTACCCAAGCCAATAGCAAACAGAAATTGGAGAACTAATACAGATGAGAATATGCCAGATTATACACAGAGTGAAGGCGCTCTGCCATTGAGAATAAGATATCTCAGCTCATCCAAGAGAGAATCCCAGATTTCACCCAAGGGGAAATATTCCAAAGTCTCCAGCTTAGCAAGCTGGGAATAGAAACATGATCAAAGTGTTGGCTACTATCCAAGTCTATTTCTTCCTAGAGTCCTTCTCCCTCTTCAGGGGCCTCACCTTGAAGAGAATAGGGGACCTCACATCTTCCCTCTTGAAGCCAGAAGTGAGAAGACCAGTCTCTCTCTTCTCCCAAGCCCTTGACAACTCAACTTCACACGAAGGCATAGAGCAATGAGTAATCAACCTCTACCAATGGAGAGAGTATTCTGCAAAGTATTCTGCTTGAGCCACAGATTACATTAATTTTTTTAAAATTTTTTTTCAATCAACAAAAATCTACCTTCTCTCCTTCCCACCTCTACTCACCTCACCCCTCGCTTCCCCCCCCACACACACACACACTAAAAAAGAAGGAAAACCAAAACCTCTGTAGCAAACATACATGGTCATGCAAGGCAAATGCCTACACTGGCCATGTCCAAAAAAAAATATGTCTCAATTTGCATTTTGAGTCCTTCACCTCTCTATCAGGAGATGGGTAACAGGTTTCATCCTGAATCTTCTAAAATAGCAGTTTGGTCATTAAGTTGATTGGAGTTCCTAAGTCTTTTAAAGTTTTTTGTCTTTACAATATTGTTATCATTATATAATTGTTCTCCTGGTCCTGCTCACTTCAGTTGGCAAAAGTCTTCCCAAGTTTCTCTGTAACCATCCTCTTCAAAATTTCTTACAGCATATTAGTATTCCATCACATTTATATACCGTTAACTTGTTTAGCCATTCCCCAATTAATGGGTACCCATAAGTTTCTAATTTTTTGCGTGACAAATGTGATTTTCATACCTCCTTAGTTAGTCTGTGTTCCTTAGGACCAAGTTAATAACACCTTTCATCTTACTTACTACTCTCCCTTCTTCCCTTTCCCTCCTATTTCCCTATTGAGTATATTCCTCTCTCTCTCTCTCTCTCTCTCTCTCTCTCTCTTTCTGTGTGTGTGTGTGTCTGTGTATGTGTGTGTCTGTGTGTGTGTGTGTTTCTGTGTGTGTCTGTGTCTGTGTGTATTCTTCCTTCCTTTGAAGGGAAAAATAGTCACAGAACCTTCACTTTCAGTTTAGATAATAGCAAAGTCCAGGTGTCACTGGCTCCCTTGTCCCTTCTCCCCACCATGTTTTCTTCTCCTCCCTTTCTATTCTTTTAATATTATTAAGACATAAAAGAATCATTCCCAGAATTTGCATGATCCCTGATGATGTTAAGGTTCAGAAGAGACATATCCCCATGTTAGAATGTTTAGTCTCAAAAGAAAAACAAAACAAAACAAAAGAACGTTTAGTCTCTTATGATTGACATGTTTATATTTAGCTTTTTATGTTTCTCTGACTCTTGTGTTTGCACTTCAAAGTTTTTATGTGGTTCTGGTCTTTTTTATCAGAAATGCTTGGAAGCCCTCTATTTTATTAAAGATACCTTTATCCTCTTGTAGGATAATACTTAGTTTTGCTGGGCAAGTTATTCTTTTATGTAAGTCTATATCCTTTACCTTCCAGAATATCATATTTTAAGCCTTAGCTCCCTTATAGTAGTGGCTGCTAAATTTTGTGATCCTGACTGAGGCTACTTGATACTTGAAATCTTTCTTTCTGGCTGCTTGCAGTATTTTTTCTTTGACCCAGAAACTCTGGATTTTGGCTGTAACATTCCCAGTAGTTTTCATTTTGGAGTTTCTTTCAGGAGGTGACCAAGGGATTCTTTCTTCGTCTACTTTGCTCCCTGGTTCTAAGAGATCTGTGTAGTTTTCTTTTATAATTTCTTGAAATATTGATTAAAGGCTTTTTAAAAAAATCATGGCCTTGATGAATCTTAAATTTTCATTTATCAGTCTGTTTTCCAGGTCAGTCATTTTTGCTATGAAATACTTTACATTTTCCTCTATTTTTTCCATTCTTTTGATTGTCTTAACATTTCTTTTTGTCTCATGAAGTCATTATCTTCTATTTATTTCATTCTAATTTTTAGAGAGTTTAGTCTTTGGGCAAGATTTTGCTCCTCTTATGACAAACTGTTAATTTCCTTTCCAAGTCGTTCTTTCATAGTTCTCATTTATTTTCCAATTTTTTTCCCTTTAGAGCTCAAATTATATTTATAAGAGCATTTTGAACTCTTAAAAAAAAGAAGCCCAAAACTCTTGCTTTGTCTCTTCCTGAAATTCCAATTGGACTTAGGCCCTTGTTGTGTTGGCTTTTTTTTAAAGGCTTTGCTTATAGATGGTTTGGAGTCATTCTCTTCTTTTGAGTTTGTGCCTTAAGCGTCCTTGTCACCATAATAGCTTTTTATAGTGGGATTCTTTTTGTTTGTTTGTTTGTTTCTCTATTCTTCTAGTCTGTTCCTCGATTTGGAATTTTATATTAGGGTGGGACATGTCTGGAGAGAATGTCTTGGCTAGTCCCGCTGCTGCTTCCTTGGAAACATTGAATATTCTGTTATTCCTGGATCTCAAGGACAGCTCAGCTTGAGGACCTGCATGCTTTCAGAGTTCCCAAAGTGGTCTGATTCATGGTGGGGTCTGAGCACTGCCCTCTTGGTTTGCACTCCACAAGTTTCTGACCTGAGTTTTTGTCTGAGCAACATACCTGTGGACTTGACACCTCTGGAGTTCCAGTAAACTATTTCTGGACCCAGTCACTATCAGCTAGCTGGAAGAGCTCTGTGGGTTCATGGTGAGAGAACTGTCAGCTTCCCTTTGATCTGTAATTATTGTGGCCAGTTGCACCTATGCCTGAACATTGAACCAGAGTAGGTCTCTTTGTGATGGATTCACGATGGATTTCACTTGTTTCTCAACTTCTCCATGCCCAGGGTCCACAGACCCCTTTGTCTCCCTCTGCTGACCTAGGCTGGAAGCAGTGACTCGTAATTTGCTCTGGAATTTCTCAATCAGGACTAGATCTGGTGCTCTTTCTAGATTTCTTTGAAGGCAGCGTGCTTCCAAGAAGACTATGTGACCAATGTGGGAATTTGTTTTGCTTGACTCTGAGTGTGTGTGTGTGTGTGTGTGTGTGTGTGTGTGTGTGTGTGTGTGTAAACAAAGGCTTTGCTGCTGTTACATTTAAATTGATGTCTTTTGCTTTTTGCCTTGCAAAATTTCCCAATGTATTCTTCCCCCTACAAGCTCCCAAGGAGCAGACTCTTATAACAAGGAATTTTTCTAAAAAAGAACAAAAGGAAGAAGAGGAGGAAAATCAGCAAAATTAATTAATAAAGAAAAAAATCTGACAAAACATAAAGTGTTTCATACCTGTCTGTCCCAACTCCACCACCACCACCTCTGGACAGAGGAGTTCAAGAAAGGATAGAAAGCAAGAAAAAGAAAGGAAAGAAAATATCCTAATTAAACCATTTGTTTGTTTGCTGAAACTAAATCTCCATACCTTGTCCAGACTGCAAGTGCAGCAGCCATTCAAGGACCTAGTGGGCAGCTTTTACTTGCTCCATTTCTATCCCGGGCTCGTTTGCCCTCCTTAGGTAGCCTGGTGGACCCCCTACCAACAGCCCTAGAGGTTCATCATATTGTTCCTGTACTTAGTGCAACTATCCAGTTGGCTCAGCCCAAAACTCCAGAGCTCAAGCCATCCACTGGTCTTAGCTTCCGCAGGATCAGGAATTACAGGCAGGCACCATCATAGCCAACTAGGAGCAATTTTTTTTTTAATTCACAGAAGAAAAAAAAGTAGAATAAAATGCACCAAAGAGAGCAAAAGGAAAAGAGAGAAAAAAATCTGTGATAATAATTTTCATCTTTGATTTCTATTTATTAATTTTTACTATTTGGGGGGAGGCCAGGGCTATTTCTCTTAGGAGATTACTGAGCTGGTTGAAGCCTGTCTCATAAAATGTGAAAATTTACTCAAAGCTTCAAACGTTCCTCAGATAAAAAGTCAAAAAGGAAGTCAAGGCTTCCCAAAGTAATTTGACTTGCCTTATTTGAGGAAGGGTTCTCTGTAGGCAAGCAAATCTCCCCTCTCAATCAGTCCATTGTGAATCCTTTAAATATAGTTTAAACTGTAACTTGACTTAGTTTACCTCTGGAGTCTGTTTAATTAGATGTCTCCTTAGGAGATAGGTAAGTTTATGACTAAGTTTGTTCAACTTTTATGATGTTGAAGGAAGCACGGAATTATGAATCTGTCTAAAAGGATCATGAGACGGCAATGTCTAAAGGAATTATTGCTCTAACTTTCCGGCATAATTTTGCCTATAAAAAGCCTTGTTAGAATCTTAATCTTTGCTCAGTTATTTTTTTTTAATCCTGAACCTGGCTTGATCATAATAAAGCTTAGGTTTTTAACCTCTATAATTTCTGCATTGTGGCAGATTTATTTTGGCAGCAGTAACATACTGTACAAACTTGTCCCATAACAAATCCCAGACAAGGAGTACAGCTTTGAAAATTGTGTGTTGAATTTATTGTTCTATATTTACAAAGAAAAACAAGAAGCTGGGTGGCAACAGTGGACAAGAGTACAGGACCTGAGTTCAAATGCCACCTTAGACACTTTCAAGCTGTGTGACCCTGGGCCAGTCACGTAACTTCTATGCTCCTCAGTTTCTTCATTTGTAAAATTGGAATTATAATAGCACCTCCCTCCCAGGGATGGGGGGCAGCTTTGTGGCACAATGGATAGAGCACTGGACCTGAGTCAGGAAGACATCTTTCTGAGTTCAAATCTGGCCTCTGACAGTTACTAGCTGTGTGGCCCTGGACAAGTCACTTCACCCTGTTTGCCTCAGTTTCCTCATCTGTAAAATGAACTGAAGAAGGAAACGGCAAACCTCTCCAGTGTCTTTGTCAAAAAAAACCCCAAATGACATCACAAAGAGTTGGACAGGACTGAAACAACAGCAAATGTAAAGTGCTTTGCAAACCTTAAAGATCTCTGTAAATGCCAGCTAATATCATTGAAAGCAAGCTAAACAGCAGAGGGACCCACAATTTCACGTATCCATCCACACTACAAGCACTTATTAAGCACCTACTATGTATCAGGCACTGTGCTAAATGTTAGGGATTTTAAAAAGAGGCACAAACAGGCCCTACCTCTTTTTCTGTTCTACCGTGTATTTGGAAACCCCTATTTTATTTGGTGCTTGTTAAATTCAGAATTTTTTTAAAAAAATAAACAATTTTTTAAAAAGAAAAAAAAAAGACAGGTCATGACGGATTACATGTATTTCTTCTCTAATGGAATCACTAAGCTCATAGAGAGGAAGCTGCTAAAGACAGAGCTCACCCAGGTTTTTTCAAAGCATTTGCTCAATAATCTTGTGCTGACATTGTGGACCAGACAAAAAGCTCTGTGGAGTCAGGATTGGTTGAATGGCTAGGCTCAAAGAGTGGTCATTAATGGTTCCCTTCAGCTTGGAGTGCCCCAGGGGATCTGCACTTAACCCTACTTGCTATTCTCAATTCGCTTTTTTTGTGCTTCTAGACTTATCAGAGTATAGCTGACACAAAGCTGGGCAGGCTTGTTACTTTGTTACTCATTCAGTGACAGTCAAGATCCTAAAAGATCTTGGGGGACCAGGGCTTAGGGGTGAATGGAATAAGAAATTAAATAGGGGTGACTTCAGAAGTACAAGATGGATCAGGTAATGGTTAGATAACAGTTTATCTGAAAAAGATGTGGGCTTTTAGCAAGCTGTAAGTTTGGGGCAGCTAGGTGGTGTAGTAGACAGAGTACTGGCCCTAGAGTCAGGAGGATCTTGGGCAAGTCACTTAACCTGGATTGCCCCTCCTCCCCCAAGGGGGTGGGGGTGGGAAGCTAACTGTAAATCTAGTGTGAATCAATAGTGGGATTTGGCCTCCAAAGAAAAGTATCACTTTTGGACAGCATTACAAAAGGGGGAGCTTTCAGGGGTTCGGAAGTGATAGTTTGCCCTGGTCAGACCACATCTGTGAAGATCTGTAAACCGGAGGGCATTCAGAGGTTTACTGGGGTGTGGCCGCTGCACATGCTACAGCTTCCTGGAGCCACTGCTGAGTTGGGTGACAGGTAGATGAGCAACCCTCACACCAGAGGTGCTAGTCCTCCTTGAACTACCCATACCCCACCTTTCAGGCATCACCGATCATCTAACATTGAATAAAAGGTTTCCCTAGTCATAGCAGGGAAAATTTTTTTAGCAAAAGTACATTTTTTTTTTTTTGCTTTTTGGCAGGGCAATTGGGGTTAAGTGACTTGCCCAAGGTCACACAGCTAGTACAAGTGTCCAAGTGTCTGAGGCCGAATTTGAACTTGGGTCCTCCTGACTCCAGGGCCGGTGCTCTACTCACTGCGCCACCTAGCTGCCCCTAAAAGTACAACATTGATACACTGAGACAAGTTTCTCCTGCCTCTGTGTTGGCCCTGATGGTCTGTCAGTCTGTGTCTGAGGAAGGAGCCTTTGACTCCTTCCAGTCTGTTTTCCTGTTTTGTACTTAGGTCACCAGGAAGCTACATCAACACTCTGGGCCTCAGTCCCCTCAGTTTCAATACCTTATAAGGAAAAATGAGCTTTGCCTATGTAATGTAGAGTTGCACCTTAAAATTTTGTTCCTACCACACTTTAGTTAGAATAAGGATTATTTCTACTTAGCTATACTTATATGTTCCCAAGATCCTCTTTGGCATCGGTGCAAATGAATTCGAGCCAAAACAAAAGGTCACTTAGGGAAGCAAGGTCAGCGTTCTCTACTCACATAGCCCACATTTCTGTCTTTCCTACTTTTATCTGCCAATACTGAAGCCTAATTACTTCAGTGGTATCTTCTGATAACCAAAAAAGTCTCAGTCTCTCTACATACTAACTACAACGCTCAAAATTACATGATAAGTGCATTAGACCAGGGCAAAATAGAGATTTAGGTAAAGTCTAAGGGGAAGGGACAAGAAGGAAAGCTTTCTGGAAGAGTTGGCATTGAATGCCAGGCTAAGGAGTTTTAGTGTCAATAGATATGCAAAGCAAAGCCATGGATGATGAGTAGAGAAGTGACCTAATTAAAGCTAGTAGTATAATGAAGGATAAGTTGAAGAAAGGAGAGATTGGAGACAGCCAGACCAATTACAGGCTATCAGAATAATTTCATCAAGAGATAATTAAGGATTTTCTTTTAAGATGACCTTTTGGGCAAACAAGGAAGAGTCCCTTTTAAGAGTGAAGTCAACTCAAAGATCTGGTAAGCTAAGAAGGCAGTATTTAAGGGTATATATACTTACAAAAACAAGAAAATCCAAGCTTTTTCCATAAGTAACCCAAGACACTTTGGCTTTGCACCTAGCCCAACTACCCTCAGAAAAGTGCCTCCAGGTCCAAGATGGCGGCTGGAAAGCAGGGACTTGTGTGAGCTCTCCGCCAGGTCCCTCCAAAAACCTATAAAAAATGGCTCTGAACAAATTCTAGACTGCAGAACCCACAAAATAGCAGAGGGAAGCAGGGATCCAGCCCAGGACAGCCTGGATGGTTGCTGGATGAGGTCTATCGAGCAGAGGGGAGTGGAGCCCAGCGTGGGCGGAGGCAGGACCAACCAAACCAGGAGCCAGGCAGAACAGGTCCTAGCGCCCTGAATTAGCGAGCTGTGGCAGTTACCAGACTTCTCAACCCGCAAACACCAAAGACAACAGAGAACGTTAGTGGGAAAAGCTGTGGGGGACAGAGTGAAAAAAGTTTGCGGTTGGGCCACCACCCCCAGGGACAGCGGGGGTGGTGCAGCTACAGAACTACAGCTGCAGTTGCTTCCAGCCCCAGGCCCACCTGGTGGGAGGAATTAAGTGGCAGATCAGAGCAGGAGTGCAGAGCCTGCTGAAGATCTAAGTCCAGTCTGGGTTGGGGGTTCTTGGGGAAGGAGGAGTGCTGGTGTGGCAGAGCTGGCTATATAGAAATAGCTCTGAAATCAACAGCTCATCCCCTCAAGCTTGGAACAAAGTACTCTTTACTCTACAAGCAGTCATACCCTGATGAAAAACTCAAGGGTCAAGTAAGTTGGCTGGGAACATGGCCAGGCAGTGAAAACACACCCAGATTCAGTCTCAGACTTTGGAATCCTTCTTTGGTGACAAAGAAGATCAAAAAATACAGCCAGAAGAAGTCAACAAAGTCAAAGAGCCTACACCAAAAGCCTCCAAGAAAAACATGAACTGGTCTCAGGCCATGGAAGAGCTCAAAAAGGATTTGGAAAAGCAAGTTAGAGAAGTAGAGGAAAAATTGGGATGAGAAATGAGAATGATGCAAGAAATCCATGAAAAACAAGTCAATGACTTGCTGAAGGAGACCCAAAAAAAATACTGAAAAAAATATTGAAGAAAACAACACCTTAAAAAATAGACTAACTCAAATGGCAAAAGAGCTCCAAAAAGCCAATGAGGAGAAGAATGCCTTGAAAGGCAGAATTAGCCAAATAGAAAAGGAGGTCCAAAAGACCACTGAAGAAAATACTACCTTAAAAATGAGATTGGAGCAAGTGGAAGCTAGTGACTTTATGAGAAATCAAGATATTATAAAACAGAACCAAAGGAATGAAAAAGGGGAAGACAATGTGAAATATCTCATTGGAAAAACCACTGACCTGGAAAATAGATCCAGGAGAGACCATTTAAAAATTATTGGACTACCTGAAAGCCATGATCAAAAAAAGAGCCTAGATATCATCTTTCAAGAAATTATCAAGGAGAACTGCCCTGATATTCTGGAGCCAGAGGGTAAAATAGAAATTGAAAGAATCCACAGATCACCTCCTCAAAAAGATCCCAAAAAGAAAACTCCTAGGAATATTGTCACCAAATTCCAGAGCTCTCAGGTCAAAGAGAAAATACTGCAAGCAGCCAGAAAGAAACAATTTGAGTATTGTGGAAATATAATCAGGATAACACAGGATCTAGCAGCTTCCACATTAAGGGACTGAAAGGCTTGGAATACGATATTCCGGAGGTCAATGGAGCTAGGATTAAAACCAAGAATCACCTACCCAGCAAAACTGAGTATCATGCTCCAAGGCAAAATATGGATTTTCAATAAAATAGAGGACTTTCAAGCTTTCTCAGTGAAAAGACCAGAGCTGAATAGAAAATTTGACTTTCAAACACAAGAATCAAGAGAAGCATGAAAAGAGGAACCCTTGGATACCAGGACACAAAATTGGTCCCTCAGATCCTTGAAAATGCTCATGGCCAACAGCATCATTATGGACATGAACCGCAAGGACATAACAGGTATTAGTATGGGAGTTGACCAGGTAGTTACCAATGGTCATCAATGTGGTTATCATAGAATCTTAGCTTTAGAGCTGGAGAGAACCTTAGAGGTCTTCTAGTCCAACTCATTCATTTTACATTTGAGGAAACTGAAGCACAGAGTAGCTAAGTAACTAGCCCAAGGTCACACAAGAACAGAGCCATTACTTCAACCCAAATCCTTTGAGTCCATAGGCTGTGCTCTTTCCAATATCATGCTGTGTTCTTCAACGTCAAATATGATGGCTTCCAGTTCTACCTGCCAGCTCCAAATCCTCATGTAATCTGAGTTTAGAAAATAGGTAGGAAGTGTTATTGAGGAAAAACCAGAACAAAAGAGGGCCAAACTCTACAGAACCATGATTACTTCTCTAGGCAGTGGGGTTTATACTCCTGAGGAGCTCACCATCAGAGGCATCCTCACTAATCATGGGAACTTCATTCCCAGAGAGCTTCAAGCCATTGTGAAATCAAAACCCCTGGAGACCAGTGAAATTGTGATTCTTTGTTTTCTTATTGAATTGTTAGTTTCTTGAGAGCATTACTTCTTCTAACCATTTCAGTATCCCCAG